>NC_069703.1:15788583-16091613 GCF_023699985.2 Odocoileus virginianus
GTTTTTTAACATGCTGTCTAGGTTGGTCATAGCTTTTCTTCCAAGGAGCAAGCGTCTTTTAATGTCCTGGCTGCAGTCACCATCTGCAGTGATTTTGGAGCCCCCCAAAAATAAAGTCTGTCACTGTTTCCATTGTTTTCCCATCTGATTGCCATAAAATGATGGGACTGGATGCTATGATCTTAGTTTTCTGCATGCTGAATTTTAAGCCAACTTTTTCACTCTCCTCTTTCATCAAGAGGCTCTCCAGTTCTTCTTTGCTTTCTGCCATAAGGGTGGTGTCATACTGTTGTGAGTAGCCCTTTTCTTCTCCAGGGAATGTTTCTGAGGGATTGAACTCAAGTCTCCTGCATTGCAGACAAATTCCTTACCATCTGAGCCACCAGAGGTGCAATAAATTCAAAACTTCTTGGGATGCCAGACCATCACAGAGTGGGGATGAGGAGAAGGGGCTGAAAAAGCTTCCCAGACTTTCAGTGCACTTTACATGAAATATATTTAAATATTTTTCTGTAGTCTACTGCAATATGGTGGTCATTTATTATGGCAACACAAGCTTTATTAACCTTAATTTAATAGCTACTTTAGCTTTTGTCAGGTCCCATCTTCTATGCTTTCACTTCTCTTGCTGCCTCTCTGGCTTGTATTTTGGTCTTGTTTGACTTTATCTGATGTCCCTTACTTTTCTTCTTGCATTCCCTGTCTTATCTTTCTTGATAGGACTATATAGGAATAGTGAAAGTTGTGTCAGAAAAGATAAAATTGTTTAAAAAAAGAGGAAGAAATAGAATAAAGAAAAAAATAAATAAAACCAAGGGCAGAAGGATAAGGATATAAAACAAGAGGCTTGCTTTATTTCAGATCTATCCCTCTCAAGATTACCCTGATTATCTGTCACATTTAAATCGGATAATACCATCCATTTTACATCCATGTGTGATGTATATTCCCAGAAAGCATTTTATCCTTATTACATTATAGACATTGTTGTCTAGAGAAAAAAAAAAGTGAGATGAAAAGAGTGTGGAATTTGGTGTCAAAATTTCTATAGTTGAATTCCAGCTCCACATCTTACTAACTTGCTGATTTTTGGAATAACTTTCTAGTCATTACAATGGGTTCAATTTCTTTATATTTTAAATGGAGCACATGATAGTATGTTTGAGGTATAATAGTGTTTGACAAATATAAATATTTATCAATTATTATCATTAGGGAAACACTGACAGATCAAGAAAATGAGATTTCAACAGAATAAATCACAAGGCCAGGTGTGGGAATTCCAATTAGCTTTATGACTTCTTCTATGTCATCATGTCAGTCTCATGAAGAAGCTTCCTGAACCTCTTGGATATCCTAAGTAATATATACCAGTTACATGACACATAAAACCACCACTGTCTCTAGTTTTGATAAACACCATGTAGACCCAGAAACATGCATACACCTTGTATAATATTGCTTGAGCTCAATTCTGGCAGTTTTTCAGATAGAAGAACCTAAAAGACACTATGCTCTTGTTAAGCATTTCAAGGCTTACTGACCAAGTGATCAAGCTGGTTTTCTTGATCTCATGCTCTGATCTTCTATAGTTGAGTGATTCAACTTTACTGAGCTTTTTGTACTTTTGACTTTTTGCCTTCTCTAATCTCTAGAAGTATTCATTCACAATTTTAGCAATGAATAGTCATTTTAAGCATTTGATCCACCAATGCCATTATTATAGAATCAAAATATGTTCATTAAAAATCTCTTTTCATTCTTTCTTGATTATCAAATAATTTTGAAAATTGCAAGAATATTCACTTTCAGGGCTTTTTAATGTGTATTTTTATAAACTATCTCAATTCCTTTGAGGAATAGACTTAAAAACAAAGACATCAATAAGCTAGTTATTTCCTAGCATACTTATGACCATAGGAGGCAGCATAAGGAGTGGAAAAGCACAGGACTGATTTTGCAGTTTGCCTTGTTCAGAGAAGACGGCCAAATTCTTGGTTATTATAACTGTATGCTTTCAACTCTTTTTCTCTGAAAGACACTTTTTTTCGTTCTCAGACATATGGTTCCTAGATATGATAGTTTTTAGACAAATTTTACAGAGACAGGTCAACTTACTTTAACAACCCAGTATGGAATTTTACTTTCCTGTTTCCCAACATTCTTTACAGAATCCACATTTCTCATGCTGAAGATTAATTGTATTTTCCATTACTACCCTTAGCAGAAAAAGAAAATAGCCACATATGCCCTGAGCATACTTACTTGGAAATCATTACATACTAAATTGTCTTTTAGACTTTGGTTCTTCAGGCCAAATCACATCACTTCTTTTTCTCAGAGGTCTGTTTTTCCAAACTTAATCATCCTCATGGTAGTCCTTTGAACTGTCCAAGTATCCCACACATCCTTCTTTAGGGGAAGTTCCACAACGGCTCACTGGGGCCTAATGGAAGTTTGGAGGGCTCAGTGATAATTTTTTTCTACGCTAATTAAGTGCTGAATAAGCACTCTGGTAGAAAAAATTAATGTCATTTAAATTTCAAATGAATTCTTATGGAACAGTGTAGACCTCTTGGCCACACTCAAATGTTGGTCCTCAAATTTTCTACTGATAGATGATTCAACAGACAAACTGAAAATTTGTCTAAAGAAGGATGAATACGACACTTTGGAATGACAGACTCATTCTGACCTCATTATTAAGAAAAAGTCTCATTTTAAGAATGATGGGAGCCAAAGGAAGGTCTAAAAAATAATTATCACTTTTCTCCATAAGACTAACTTCAAACTACATAAATGTCAGCATGTTCATGAGGACTTTCCTAATCCTATAGCTCCTCCTTTGATCAACATGGTTCAATTTTTCTCTCTGCCACAGTATTTTATTACATAATTTTAGATTTTAATTTATGAAAACTTGCCTACCCCCTTTTTTCAATTTTTCCTCATAATGCTATCACAGTTAAATGATTAAACACAGATATGAATGTATTACAGTTTACCTCAAACGAAACATGAACTTTCATATTTACAAATCTTTACGTGATTCCTCATTCTAGATTCTTCTTAAAAGCATAGCTCAAACACCCCTTTTCTTTGGCTTTCTTTGGTGCCCCAGTTTTCAACTCAAAGGTTTAGTTGCTCCCTCATATGTATTCCTATAACAGATTATACATATTCATGTTGTATCAATTATTTTGCCTCCACTTAGTTATTTGTGTATCTCTCTTTTCAACACGATGCAATCTTTAAGGACAACATCATATTTTCTTTTTAAATAATTATCTTGGAAATAAATATTTAAGAAACTGAAGTTTTAAGTCTTTTCAGCTGCAAACCTCTTGGGAAATTACTGAATGTGATTCCCCATAGCATGCTATAAATACCTATTTAATGGGTGGATAAACGACACAGCAATGACTCACAGATAGTCATACATGAAACCAAATAAGCCAACACAACCACAGATGTCTTCAGGCTTACCGGTCCATGACACGTGAGGATGCCATCTTCCATCTTCTCACACTGGGGGTCACACTCGACACAGATGGAGCCGTTCTCAAACTCCCGAAATTCGCTGTGAAAACACCAGCAGCATGAGGCAGTGTAAGCAAACAGGCTGTCAACTTAACAAATGAGGTAACATCTGCTAAAAGTCCTATTGGCAGAGTAAATTCTAGAGTTTGTTTCTCTATGTGCCAGGAGCATCGGAATCATTTCCCTGTGCATTAACGAGTAAGTTCTCCATTAGGAGAAAAGATAAACTGCAGCCAGATGGTTCCTCCTGCCCTCCATTGGGTTCAACGACAGACTCATTCAGGAAACCTCTCTCTTGTGAGAGATATTCCAGCAGTCTCAAAAAAAAAAAGAAGAAAGAAAGAAAAAAGGAAAGAAAAAAAAAAGTATTACTCTTTTGGTGACACAGCAGAACCATTTCTGCTATTTTAAGTAAGGTCGTGCCTGTTTGTCTCTCTATAAAATTTTACTCTTGGCTGAAGCCTTATTTTTTAAACTTTGAAAGAACTATTGTATTTTTTTGTTGCTAAGTTACATGAATGTTCCCTATCCTTGTCCTTCAAATCCCAAGACTTTTCAATTTATTTTTAGTGAAACTTCAAAAAACGCTTTGATTTCTTTTCTTCTTTCAAAATATCTGCCTTAGAGAATTAGAGAAAATATCTTTTCATGGTAGATTTTATTTTCTTAGATTATTGATCTAGTATCACAACATTCTTTTCGGTTTAAACTCTTTTTTGAAGTAATTCTATATGATATAAAATTAATAAAAAATAGTTTAATGGTAACATCCTAAAACTTTTAAATTAAAATCTAGGATGATGGTCACCTCTTCCTCAAACCTTACATTTTGTGGCTATGTGAATATCAAATGTTACCAATATATAAGTTTTCTAATCAATATCTACTCTAGAATTTTCATTTCAGTAATTGCATATCCATTATGTATGACTTCCCACGTGGCGCTTATGGTAAAGAACGCGTCTGCCAATGCAGGAGACAAGAGATGCAGGTTCAGTCCCTTGGCCAGGAAGATTCCTGAAGAAGGAAATGGCAACCCACTCTAGTATTCTTGTCTGTAGAATGCTATGAACAGAGGAGCCTGGTGGGCTATAGTCCATTGGGTCGTACAAGTTGGACATGACTTAAGCAACTTAGCACAGCACACAACACATGTATAATATGTATACAACCACACTGTTTTCACTAATGTATAAGAGGATGAGGTATTGGGTATAAACAATTTAGAATGTCAGCTGTGAATTATTTCTTTTTTTCATAGCAAAATATCTCATTTGGTTATAATAAAGCCTTAACAGATAATTGAAATCCAAAGGGTGGGCTGCATTTTCTTTTGGTTATATTAAGATTATATCTACATCAAGGTAAAATAATGGTTTGGTTTTCAAAATAAATAGCATAAATTTATGATGAGTTATGTGTGGATATACATATTTACTTACATGGATTTTGCACTCAAATTGAAGTGCTGGTTTGTTATGGATTAACTTTTTACAAAATTTCTAGAGTTTAAAATGTCTAATACTTAAAATTTTTATATTTTGCATGTTTTATCAACAAAATATAAAATATTCAACAGAGGAAAACTTCAGAATATAAAGGTAAAAATGATGTGCTGCTGGTGGAGGTGGGGGATGAAATTAAATTGTAAAGAGAATCAAAAGCATCATGTGTAAATGAGATTACATGATTGTCACAGCAAACTCTGCAATCATCAACAAAGCACCATTTCTGAAAACAGCTTTTTGGGTGATGAGAGAATTAGGATACTAAATGAAGATAACCATTTTTATGTTTCTAAGACACAGGCCATCCTTGTCTTTTCTCAGAGCTCCCTTTTCCACATACAGAGTTGAGGAATAAAATGAGTATGTCATAAAGAGTCCTGGAGACAACCTAGAGGCTTTTTCTTTTATAGACTAGACTTCTCCTGTAGAACTTCTGGCTCTCTTTCTTTCTGGTTTTCAAAACAGATTCTCCTTGCAATTTCTTTGCTATCTCCTAGAGATTCTGCTATAACTTCGCCAGAGATCACCTTTCACCTGAGTCTGATCTAACAAGTCACATTCCATGAAGCATGCGCTTTGGTTACTGAGCTTTGAATTTTTGCTGCTATACATTTCTCAAAGTTTTGTGTGTGTGCTACTTTAACCACTCCTGTGATCAAGAGCAAAAGCTTTGGGACTGGTTGGTGTTCTCAGTACCAAGATTAATATTTCTGTCTTAAATCTCCTAACTTCTCTAGACTTCACTTCCTAAATATCCTTCTTACTCTTAAAAAGGAAAAAGTGTTTCAATGAGAAATGTAAAAGATGACTACAAAGAGCTAAGACTGATACCCTTTCTGTTGTTTCTCTGTTCTTCACGTTTCAGAAGCATTTAGCCATGTTGCCAGTTAAGAAAACACATTTAAGATTGCATGGCAATTAGTTTTCTTGTTCATTTTGAATACTTGTGTATTGTAGTTTGTTGTTGCTGTTATTTAGTCACTAAGTTGTGTCTGACTCCTTGCGACTCCATAGCCCACCAGGCTCCTCTGTCCATGGATTTCCCAGGCAACAATACTGGATGGATTGCTATTTCCTTCTCCAGAGGAAACCCAAATCTTCTACACTGGCAGGTGGATGCTTTACCACTCAGTCACCAAGGGAGTCCATATTGAAGTTACAAACTGTCAATATAATGACTTGTATGATATGGAGTCCATCCTAAAGGAAATCAGTCCTGAATATTCATTGGCAGGACTGATGGTGAAGCTGAAACTCCAACACTTTGGCCACCTGATGTGAAGAGCTGACTCATTGGAAAAGACCCTGATGCTGGGAAAGATTGAGGGCAGGAGGAGAAGGGATGACAGAGGATGAGATGGTTGGATGGCATCACCGACTCAATGGACATGGGTTTGGGTGGACTCTGGGAGTTGGTGATGGACAGGGAGGCCTGGCGTGCTGTGGTTCATGGGGTCGCAAAGAGTCAGACACGACTGAGCGACTGAACTGGAACTGGAACTGATTTGGAACTGGAACTGGATGATATGGATTTGAGTGCTAACAGCCAGGATTACCTGACTCAGTGTTTCCCCTTAAAAAAATCCTCTTTTTATCTTTTATGATAGTCAAGCTATTTGTTTATGTAAATAGGTTCCCTGATTTTGTATTTCATATTTGTATTTATTTTCAGCAGTGTATAAAATAGGTAGTGACTATTCTACCTAACCATTTAATCAGCTCAGGTTTATAGAAACTAAATGTAAATGAAGATAACTATTTTAGGGGTAGGAATTCTAACATGACTTTATTATGCTTTTTTCTCTTTTGATAATCACAACTATTTTATGATATCAATACTAGTCCCATTTTCCATATTGAAAAAAAAAAAGAGTTTAGGACAATTAGTTATTTATCCAAGGATGGACATTTCAAATAGGAAGTGATTAAGTTAGGATTTAAGCTCATTTTTCATCAAAGGCTGTCATGTCTGCCAGGCAAAGTTGGAAGAAATTTACCAGTATCACAGATTGGAGATGGCAAAATCACTCATTGGGCAGGCAAGAATTACATCAGATATTTATAACATAGTTTAATTTATTATATTTTAAACTAACCCTTGTGTATTATTTCCTAGGGCTCTTATCACTGTGGCAAAAAACATTAAGAACTTTATTATATTTCTTTAATACATTTGATTTAATGATTTGGAAAATGTGGTTTCCCTCGTGGTTCAGATGGTAAAGAATCTGCCTGCCAATGCAGTAGACCTCGTTTTGATCCCTGTGTCAAGGAAGATCCTCTGGAGAAGGAAATGGCAATCCACTCCAGTATTCTTGCCTGGAGAATTCCATGGACAGAGGAGCCTGGCAGGGTACAATACATGAAACTGCACAGAGTTGAACACAGCCGAGCGACTAACACACAGACAAACTTTCAAAACAGTCAGATAATCAGTACTGTTTGTTGTTTATTTAAGGAACCAGTATTTTTCCTTTGCTTAGCTTTCATTGTCTCATAAAAATGAGACAGAGAGTAGTAGAGATAATCTACTCATCCACATGTCTATCAATTTCACATTTTTGACAAGTTCAAAACTGAAATATTTAAATAAAATACAATGGTTTCTGGAAAGAAACAGGATGAAAATCAGATATCCTGAGTTCCAGTGTTGGTTTGGTACTTCAAATATGTTTTGACATTGGTCAACATTTAATTCTACTACTTCTCACTATTTGATAAAATGATTTCTAGAGTCTATTCCCTCCTTAGAACTGCACATACATATTCAATAAACTTTCACTGTAACAGTCTCTTACTAGAATTAAAGTCTATTAGTTCCATTTTAATGGCATCAATTGCTATACACACAGAGAAGCATATTTTATCTGAAGTATTTTATGTACAGAAAATATCTTTCTTTCATAATAATATGAACAAGCATGGATACAATTCAATTCAATGAGGCAAGTAACAAATGATTTGCTATTCATTATCAACTTTATGAGTTGATTGTGCTCTACAAAGTTTCAAGTTGAATTTTCCTGATAAAAATATTAAATCCTTTATTTGGATACTGTCTTTATTAAGATATAATTCACATATCATGCAGTTCTTCTATTGAAAGTGCACAATTCAATGCTATTTTAATATATCCACAGAACTGTACAACCATTATCACCATCTCAAACTATTAAATAACTTTTTAAAAGTGGTTTTACATTTAAACTTCTAATTTTAGTATTTTTTCCTAAATTCATGGAGGGAATTGGTTTTGGTCATCATTCAGAGACATATCACTGTTAATGAGATCCTTAGGTTTTTATCCCTCTAATGTAAAATGCAAAAATGCAATGTTATCTTGGATTATGAAAACTGTTATTAAAATAGGGACAATTTATAAGACAGAAGAAAGAACTTCAAAACTACAATTTTACAAACCCTTGAAAACCTGTTCAGTGAGCAATATAGGGAAATTTGACTCAGGGACAGTGCTAAAATTTTTATTTTAGTACTAATGAAGGACAACTGTGATGCATGAAATGGTATGTTAGGTTAAAGTGATTTTATGAGTATATGAAATGCCACACAATGAGGTATATACTAGGTTTTATTGTTGTCAATTTGATTATTGCAGTATTGTAGATGGAATTTAAAATACTTGATTTAAAATACAGCTTAGGTTATCTTTAGAAAGTGACAAAGCACTTTCAGAAAACCTTTTCAACTAGAAAATACAAAGGTAATTTCTCTATAGGGCTAGGTGCTTGTCTGAAACATAAAATGTATGTTGTTCCTAATACACAATCAAATAGCCTCAAAATCTAAATGGAAAAAAATCAAAAGTTATGCCATCATTCCAGATGAAAATTAATAGGAAAACAAGAGAAAAAAATTGTTGACACATATGAGAGGAGATATTACTTATCACAATGTCCTTCATAAAGGAAATAGAAACATTTTTCAACTTGGAGAGGTATAAATTTCTATAATCTATTAAGAATTACCCATATTTATACACTTTAAAAAATATATGCACAATAGTCAATCTGTCAATATGCATTTTGACCTATCTGTTCACTAAATAAAATTATTCCTTCTTAAAACAATTCTTTTTTATGTTTTTTGCTTTATGCCACAAAAACTCTCCTTAAAAATCTTGGCCAGCACACACATTCTGAAGTTTTACCATATTATGATCATTTCAATATCTGAACCAATCAGTACCTCAAAGGTCATGAGACCAAGATGACATAAGATGCCTTACCCGTCATAGAGGTTACAGGACTCTATGCAGGCTCTTCCCCTGCTGAAGCGACGGCACGACAAGCACTGGTCTGGCCCAGGTCCCCAACACCCGTCATTTGAACAGAGATGGTTGCACACCATTCCTTCAGCAGCTGAAAAACACACCAAAATCAAGGGGAAATAAAACAGAAGGCTGTGTCCAAACTAACCATGTTAATATAAATCTTCTTGCTGCTGCTGCTGCTGCTAAGTCGCTTCAGTCGTGTCCGACTCTGTGTGACCCCATAGACGGCAGCCCACCAGGCTCCCCCGTCCCTGGGATTCTCCAGGCAAGAACACTGGAGTGGGTTGCCATTTCCTTCTCCAATGCATGAAAGTGAAAAGTGAAAGTGAAGGTCGCTCAGTCGTGTCCGACTCTTAGCGACCCCATGGACTGCAGCCTACCAGGCTCCTCCGTCCATGGGATTTTCCAGGCAAGAGCACTGGAGTGGGGTGCCATTGCCTTCTCTGATGAATCTTCTTAAGTAAAGCTATTTCTAAAGGAGTCGCTGTGAAAGGAATCTGTGGCAGATGTCTCTCTGCCTATCCAGATAGCACATTTTTAAACCATTCACATAATGTTAGACATTTAGATTGTTTCCCATTTGGGACTATTAAAAATTTAGCTACTATGAACATCCATGTGCACATTTGTTTGCACATACATTTTCATTTTATTTATTTATTTATTCATTTTTGGATTGAAATGGGTGGATAATATGGTAGGCAAAGGGTTAATTTTTTAAAGAAACTATCAGATTGTTTTTCAAAATATTGTACCATTTTACATTCCCCATAGCAATAAATTCAACTTGTGAATTGAAGTTTCCTCACATCTTTACCAATACTTGGTATAGCTAGCCTGTTTAATTTTAGCCTTCCTAATATTATGTAGTGGAATCTCATTATGGATTTGATTCACAATTTCTAGATGATTAAAGATATTGAACATCTTTTAATGTGCTTATTTGCTATCTTGTTTGATGAAGTGGCACTGAATTTTATGTTCATTTTATATTGGATTGATTGTTTTCTTGCTATTGAGCATCCAGAGTTCTTTACAGATTCTGCAAATATTTTCTCCCTGTCTAAGTCTTAACTTTTTATTTACTTACCACTCTTTTAAAAAGTACACATTTTAAAAAATTGGTGAAGTGCAACTTATCAATTTTACTTTTTATAAATTATACTTTGGGTATTATATCTAAAAATTTTTTGTCTAAACCAAAGCAACAAAAATTTTGTCCAGTGTTTCCTTTTAGAAGTTTGATGAGTTTTTGCCCATATAGCCCATTTATACTTGGTTTGCATATTATACTGCATTAGTAAGGATTCTGAAGAAAAACAGAATAAGTAGGTATATTCATATCCATATCTACATATTTTATATACTTTGATATAAGAAATTGTTTCACACAGTTATAGAGGCTGCGAAGTCTCACTGTCTGATGTTTACAAGTTGAAGACCCAGTCAGTTCAGTTCAGTCGCTCAGTTGTGTCCGACTCTTTGAGATCCCATGGACTGCAGCACGCCAGGCTTTCCTGTCCATCGCCAACTCCCAGAGCTTGCTCAAACTCACGTCCATCAAGTCAGTGATTCCATTGAACCATCTCATTTTCTGTCATCCCCTTCTCCTCCTGCCTTCAATCTTTCCCAGCATCAGGGTCTTTCCCAATGAATCAGTTCTTCGCATCAGGTGGCCAAAACATTGGAGTTTCAGCTTCAGCATCAGTCCTTCCAATGAATATTCAGGATCAATTTCCTTTAGGGTTGACTGGATGGATCTTTCTGCAGGCCAAGGGACTCTCAAAAGTCTTCTCCAACACCACAGTTCAAAAGCATAAATTCTTAGGCACTCAACTTCCCGTACGGTCAAACTCTCACATCCATACATGACCACTGGAAAAACTACACCTTTGACTAGATGGACCTTTGTCAGCAAAGTAATGTCTCTGTTTTGTAATATGCTGTCTAAGTTGGTTATAGCTTTTCTTTCAAGGAGCAAGTGTCTTTTAATTTCATGGCTGCAGTCACCATCTGCAGTGATTTTGGAGCCCAAGAAAATAAAATCTGTCACTGTTTCCACTGTTTCCCCATCTTTTTGCCATGAGGTGATGGGACCACATGCCATGATCTTAGTTTTTTAAATGTTGAGTTTTAAGCCAGCTTTTTCACTCTCCTCTTTCACTCTCACCAAGAGGCTCTGAAGACCCTGAAAAGCCTACAACACAGTTTTAGTCTGAGCTTGAGAACCAGAAGCACAGATATTTTAAGTCCCAGTCTAACGGCAGAAGAAGACTGATGCACCAGTTCAGGAGACAGGCAGATAGACTAAGTATGTCCTTTTTAGCCTTCAGTGAATTAGAATGTACCTATCCACTTCATTTCACTCAGTCCACTAATTCAAATATTAATCTCATCCAGAAACACCCTTCCAAACACATCTACAAATAATGCTTAACTAAATACCTGGGGAAAACGTGACTCAGTCAAGTTGACACATAAAATTCGCCAACACAGATACTATCTTTTTCTTTATTTGGCATGTAGATATTCAATTTTTCCAGTACCATTTGTTGAAAATACAATGCCTTTTCTTTGCATATTTGTTTAAAATCAGTTGTCCTCATACTTGTAGGTCTATTCATATTTCTTGACTTTTCTATTGATCTATTGATCTATGTCTATTAATCTATCTCTCAGGGTGTATTTTCTCACCTTTAATCTATATGTGTCTTTATGAATGAAGTCTGTGTACTATAGGCAGCATATAGTTGGGAATTGCATTTTTAATCTAATCCGACAATTTCTGCCTTTAATTAGGGTTGTTGTTGTTGTTCAGTTGCTAAGTTGTGTCCAACCCTTTGAAACTCCATGAATTGCAGCATATCAAGCTTCCCTGTTCTTCATTATCTCCTGGAGTCTGCTCAAACTCATGTGCATTTTGTCAGTGATGCTATCCCACAATTTCAACCTCTGTTGTCCCCTCCTCCTCTTGTCCTCAATCTTCCCCAACTCAGAGTCTTTTCCAATGAGTCAGCTCTTAGAGTATATAACCAATTACCTTTAGTATGATCATTACAGTTAAAAATCATCGATTTTACTATTTACCCAAACTGTCCTCTTCCCATTTTTTTTCTGTTTTTCATGACATATTTTGGAAAATCAAATTGTTTATTCTTTCATTTTATCTTTTTTGCTTTTGAGCTACATACATTTTTAATTTGCTATTTTAATGATATAGTTTGTCTTTACAGTAGACATTAAAATAATTTAAAAAGATAATCTGAAGAAACAGTGACTATACAGAGTGTTTTCTTAAAACTTAAAGGAATGTTATTCTCATAATATTAACTATTTTAGATAACTTATAAAGTTTGTGGACTTTGCTTAACCGTGATTCCATGTCTGAAATTAAGATAGCATATGTTGTAACGATTTTTCTCATCTTTTGGGGAAACTATTCAAAAATTGAACAATTTGATGTTTTACTCAGGAAAGGTTGACAGTTTAGCTGTTGTATTGATTTTGAACAAATAGCAAGAGTTCTCTCCCTCTCATTCATTCATAATGCAGAGAAAGAAGGCTCTTTCACTGTATAAATATCTGTAAAAAGGAAATCTTAATATAAGTCTCATATCACTGATTCCTAGATGTACAAGTAACTTCCCATTAATATAAGAGTGTAAGGAATAAGAAAGAGAGTTCAATCAAGCTGACTGAATATAAATGTGTAAAATCAAATTTTATACAACAAATGAAGATTTGAAAGGAGTAAAAGATCAGAGATACTAAAATATTAAGATCTAATGCCCATTTTATAAGCATTGAGAGATTTTAAGGTTACTGATAGAGTGTTTCATATTCTGACACATATATACATTTATATACAATTTTTGTATGTACTTGCTTACATATTCACATTCTTCGTATATCAACTTCTGCCTAAGGCCTTAAATATGCTTTCAGTTTCTTCTTTTGGGATGCTGATAAAACCATCAGCACACCTTTGTACTGCCCATTTCATGAGAGGCCATCAATTCCTTGATCTATTTATTTCACCTATTCATATTCATTTCACATTCTTCATATATCAACTTCTGCCTAAGGCCTTAAATATGCTTTTAGTTTCTTCTTTTGGGATGTTGATAAAACCATCAGTACACCTTTGTACTGCCCATTTCATGATAGTCCGTCAATTCCTTGATCTATTTATTTCACCTATTCGCATTAATTTTGGGGGGTTTGAAAAAATTACTCTCATTCATGTCCCTTCTTTGACTTTCTGTTCTCTCCTTTGATATTAGTTAAAGAAGAGAGTATTAGCATCACTCAATACTACTACTTTCTTTACCTACTACTTTTCTTAGTCTGTATTCAGATGCTCAATTTCAGAGCAGCTTTGAAACAGGGAAACAGTATCTATTGCAGGAAAGCAATAATAAGCAGGAAATCATAATAATTACTTTCTTCTCACTCTTTCCAAATGTCACTCTGCTGACTGAAACCTTGGGGAACATCTCCACAAAGCATAGAACAAAAGACAAAGGAAACTACTTTGAAATTCTTAAGAGAAAAGAAGGTTTCAATCAGTACCAAGAATTCAGCAGCCCTCTGACCCTCCAGGGTGATAGTCCCACAAGAAGGAGTAAAAGGCCTCTTTGGTGGCTTACAGCTTGAAACACCATCAAGAACTCTAAAGAAACCTTAGCAATGTAGCCATTAGGCAACCTTTAACTTCTGTTTTTTTTTGGAAGCTGCAAAACTTTTTGTTTCTTTATATGATCTGATTTGTATCTGTCTATTAAAATTTTGGAGAGATAATAATGTGCTTATTACTTTGACCTTTACAGAGAATATTGAACTTGCTTTCATTAAAATAGAGGCAAGCTTAAATAATGGATCTTGCTATGTGTTGCATGTGTGAAAGTAAATGGATTAGCTCAAAACACTGAGATGAAGTACCTGTCTGTAAGCACAAAGGCAGAAATAATATCTTCTTTTTCATTGTACAAGACCACCTACATATGCTGTTTGCACTACCTACCATATGTAGATGCATGGGTTTGACTTGGAATGTCTTTGGGCAGACACAATTAATCTTTTTTTATGAAAGCTGAAAAAGATGATTTAGTTGTCATAATTCAGTTTTTTTCTGATTGGATCAACATAGATCAAACCCTTACCCTATGACTAGCCATGCAGCCTTGGGAAATTATTTACATATTACTTATCTGTAAGCAAATAATAACATCTACCTTTCTGGATAGATTAGACATCATATTACTAGTATATAATGCAGAGTTTTTTAATTTTATCTATGCCCTCAGTAAATGTACTTAAGAGAAATGTGGAAACATACAAGTATACCCATGTGTTTACTTTTAGAAGTATTTGTTGAGAAATTTCTTAGTTTATGCTGGACACTGCTAAGAAATGGGGATATGAAGGACATATGAAATAGCATACATATTGTGTTATGTAGTACTTACAGCCTAGTTATGAAGACAGCACTAGATAAATAACTGTTTATACATATATATAAACAATCTCTATCTATCTATGTATATATATATATGTATATATATATATATATATAGAGAGAGAATATAATGATTTTCCTAACCTAATGCGTAGGTGTCATAAAATCAGCCCACAGAAAGAGGGACAACAATCTGAGATGAGAAGGATAAATAAAAATTATTAAGGCAAAGAGGGCTGGGGAAAATTGGGTTTTACAAATCTAGCCATTAAGAGTCTGAGCAGGGAATAAGATTAGCGCTTTCACAAAATTGACTGGACTTGCAATTTGAGTGGGAAAGGAATATCTGATGAGCCACTGAGTTGAACAATGGCCAGAGTATGCAAGAACTATTGGCCATTTAAAGGTTTTTCTGCTTTGGTCAAAGATTGGTAGGAAATTAATGAAAGGATTTAAGCAGAGAAATTATGAGGCCTCGCTGGTGGCACAGACGGTAAAGAATCTGCTTGCAAAGTAGGAGGCATGGGTTTGACACCCGAGTCAGAAAGATCTCAAGGAATGGGTACCCTTTCAGTATTCATGCCTGGAGCATTCCATGGACAGAGGAACCTGGCAGGCTACATACAGTCCATGGGGTCCAAAGAGTTGGACACAATTGAGCAACTAACAATTTCTATCAAATATCACTTTAAATGCTTTGAAGGGACTGACTTAAAAACATATTTGAACAGTTTGTGGGAGAGAGAAAATAGTTGAACTGTCCAGAGATAGGCATACTTGACCCAGGCAGGGCCAGTCAGGGTTCTTTCCATAACAACACAGGTGCTGGGAGAGAGAAAGTAGGGCTATTTGACCCACACTCATAACCCTGGAGAATGTTCTGGGCTGGGATAAACATTTTTAGTGACTTCTAAATTTTTCTTTTTTAATTGGAGGATGATGATTTACAATGTCTGTTAGTTTCTGCTATACAACAATGTGAATCAGCTGAAAGTATACATACACTTCCTCCTTCTTGAGCCAAGCCCCATCCCAGCCCTCTAGGTCATCACAGAGCACCGAGCTGAGCTTCCCTATGTATACAGCAGTTTCCCACTAGCTATCTGTCGTATGCATGGTTCAGTTCAGTCGCTCAGTCGTGTCCGACTCTTTGCGACCCCATGAACTGCAGCACGCCAGGCTTTCATATCCATCACCAACTGCCAGAGTCTACCCAAACCCATGTCCATTGAGTCAGTGATGCCATCCAGCCATCTCATCCTCTGCGTCCCCTTCTCCTCCTGTCCTCAATCTTCCCAGGATCTTTTCAAATGAGTCAGCTCTTGGCATCAGGAGGACAAAGTATTGGAGTTTCAGCTTCAACATCAGTCCTTCCAATGAACCCCAAGGACTGATTTCCTTTAGGATGGGCTGGTTGGATCTCACTGCAGTCCAAGGGATTCTCAAGAGTCTTCTCCAACACCACAGTTCAAAAGCATCAATATTTCGGCACTCAGCTTTCTTTATAGTCCAACTCTCACATCCATATATGACTACTGGAAAAACAATAGCCTTGACTAGACAGACCTTTGTTGGCAAAATAGTATCTCTGCTTTTTAATATGCTGTCTAGGTTGGTCATAACTTTCCTTCCAAGGAGTAAACATCTTTTAATTTCATGGCTGCAGTCAATGCAACTAATGAAGAAAGAGAGCTGACCTATGAAGAAAGCGGAATCAGGCAATGTCGGAGAATTGAGTCATGGTAATGTTTAACCCCAGAGCCATCTGTACCTGAAGGAATATCCCCCTTGCACTTCCCAGTTCTGTGAGCTGATAAACTCTGTTTTCTTTTCTTTTAATTATGTTTATTTTCATTATATAAAATGACTTAAAGTTTGCACAATTATGACAATGTTTTAGTTTTTTACAGATTTACTGAGAGTTTTTAGTCTTCTAACATTACTTAAAGTGTACAATGTGATTTGATACACATATAAGTGTTGATCACAATAAGTTAATATAATACATTCTTCACTTCACATAATTACTATTTTGTTGTTGTTGTGGTAGAAACATAAAATCTATACTCTCATTACAACTTTCAAATATAAAATAGAGTTTTTTAACTATAGTTGCTATGCTGTAGCTCAGATTCAGTAGTCATGTATGGATGTGAGAGTTGGACTATAAAGAAAGCTGAGCACCAAAGAACTGATGCTTTTGAACTGTGGTGTTGGAGAAGACTCTTCAGAGTCCACTGGACTGCAAGGAGATCCAACCAGCCCATCCTAAAGGAAATCAGTCCTGGGTGTTCATTGGAAGAACTGATACTGAAGCTGAAGCTCCAATACTTTGCTCACCTGATGTGAAGAAGCGACTCATTTGAAAAAAACCCTGATGCTGGGAAAGATTGAAGGTGGGACGAGAAGGGGACAACAGAGGACGAAATGGTTGGATGGCATTACCGACTTAATGGACATGAGTTAAGATAATGTGCTGCAGTCCATGGGGTCACAAAGAGTCGGACACGACTGAGCGACTGAACTGAACTGATCTGAACCTTAGATCTCCAGAACTTATAACTTAAAGTTTGTACACTTTTACCAGTATCTTACTATTTCCCCTACTCTTCAGATTCTGGCAGTCATCATTCTACTGTTTCTGTGAGTTTAATGGTTTTAGATTCTGCATGAAAGTGCTATCATACAATATTTGTCATTCTCTGCCTAACTTAATCCACCTAATATTGATGTCCTGAAGGTCTAGCTATGTTGCCACATATGAAAGGATTGTCTTCTTTTTTATGGCTGAATATTCCACTGTGTGTATATATCAATCTATATACATGTAACATATGCTTTATACAGTCGACTGTTGACAGACACATTGTTTCTATATCTTGGCTATTGTGAATAGTGCTGCAATGAACATGAGTATGCAGAGAAGTGAAATTGCTAGATATAGTAATTTATTTTTAAATTTTTGAGGAATATCTATACCATTTTCCATCATGACTGCCTCAATTTACTTTCCCTCCAACAGTGTACTAGAGGTCTCTTTCCTCCACACCTTCACCAGCACTTGTTATCTCTTTGGTTTTTGATAACCATTCTAACAGATATAAATTGATGTCTCATTGTGGTTTCAATTTGCATTAATATTTCCCTGTCCCCAGGTGGCGCTAGTGGTAAAGAACCTGCCTGCCAATGCAGGAGAAGTAAGAGACATGGGTTCTATCCCTGAGTCAGGAATATCCCCTAGAGAAGGAAATGGCAAGCCACTCCATTATTCTTGTCTGGAGAATCCCATGGACGGAGGAGCCTGGCGGGTTACAGTCCATGCGGTGAAAAAAGTCAGACACGACTGAAGGGACTTAGCACACACATTGATTAGTGACGTTGAGTGTTGAGCACCTTTTCATGACTTGCTGCTATTTGCATGTCTTCTTCCGAGAAACATCTGTTCACATTCTCTGCACATTTTTACACCAGATTGTTTGTTATTCAGTTTTTGAGTTCCTTATATATTTCTATATATGCTTGTATTAAGGCCTTATCAGATACATGACTTCCAAATATTTTCTCCAATTAGATAGTTTGGCTTTACATTTTGTTGATTGCTTTTGTTGCTGTTTTTGCTATGCATAAACTTTTTAGTTTGATGTAGTCCCGTTATTTTTGCTTTTGTTGCTTCTGCTTTCAGTGTCATGTCCATAAAGTCATTACCAAAACCGGTGTCAAGGAACCTACAATCTTCAATGTTTCTTCTAGGAATATTGTGGTTCTGGTCTTATGTTTAAGTCCTTAATCCTTTTTGAGTTCATTTTTGTGAGTAGTATAGAATAGGGATATGATTTCTTTCTCTTGCATGTGAATATCATTATTTCCCCACCTTAATTTACTGATCAATTATCTTTTTCTTATTGAATATTCTTGTCTTCCTTATTAAATATTAGTTAAACTTACATGTGGCTTTAGTTCTTGACTCGATTCTGCTCCACTTGTCTATATGTCTGTTTTCACACTAGTAGCATAGCTTTAATTGCTATGGCTTCTAATCAAATGTTTCATTACTTATCTATTTACCAAAAAGTATGTATTATTTTATATATGTCTATTGTTTTGTATTCTAAAGATGATAAAACTATTATAATTAGAAAAATAAAATTATTTCCATTTTGAAAGGTAATTATTGAATATGGTTTCTCTCTTTATGCTGGGTTTCAGTGCACTCATGCAAATAATTTTAAAGTGGAGATGTATCATTTCATATGTAACTAGATTATGAAAGTTTAGTTAATTTTTATCTCTTCATTGTTTATATTCTGGTGTTAAAATGTTTATGCTTAATTATTTACAGAAACCTCAAACACTATTATAAACTTAGTCTAAATCTCCTTCCAACTAGCACTGTTTTGTCCCAAAACCACAAAAATAAAGGAGGCAAAAAATGTTCTAGCTTTTCATGCCCTGGGGTTTCTCTCAATCTCTTCAAACCATAAAGTCTCTTTTGAAATTTTTTACTTCAAAGATTAAGACTGCTCAAGTTATAGTCACACTCTACAGATGAGGTGAAGTTTTTCTTTTATTGTCATTACTGTTTTAAGTCATGCTGAACTAAAAAAATTACTTAAAAATCAAGGCTTTTTTTTTTTCTTTTAAACTACCAAGCTGATATATAGATTTAGATGAGAGTATTTTATGGTGACTGTAGGTATGTGCATTTATCTGTGTGCGTGCATGTGTATGTGTTCTAGGGTAGTGTACATGTATATGTGCTTTGTGAGTATATAAATACATACCTTATGCTGTATGTCTGTGTATCCAAGTCTTGTAATGAATATGTATGTGTGTTTGTGTGTATCTTGTGTGTGGTATACTAAGAAAGAATGTCTAAAAATGCAGTATCTACAATTTAAAATTAAACAATATTTAAGTTTACCCACTTGCAGATAATACCGTGGATAATAAAATGGTCTCAATTGATCAAGTTTATAAGTTTATAAGATCAAGTTTATAAGATAATTACATTTCTAAGAATGCTGGATCCAATGTACCATGAGACCGAAGCCCAAATTTTGATAAATGGATTTCATGCAAAATTTTTCACTCTAAGATGTTAAAAATGAAAAATAAAATGCTTAATTTTATTCTACAGCACCTCAAAGCTGCTTTCTTCAAACTGTTTCATTTCTTCCTCAAACTGTTAAGTCAACCGTAACTCTACAGAACAATAAAATAGGTTCACGGTTTTAAAAGTGGCTAAATGTCCAAGAGATATAATGCTGAAAGCTGAAGAATGTGTTAGATTTTAGGTTATTATTATTAATCTTCTCTTGGTTGTTTGAAAATTTTAGAAGTCTTAAAGAAATAAGAAATAATTGCATAAATTTTTCCTATCTTTTTTAGCTAGTTTCTTTCTGTATTTTCTTTTCCCATTTGTCTTTTATTCAGGTTTGCAAAATGTAAAAGAAAGGACTTTAAAAATGACTAAATGAGTCAAAGAAGGTTTTTCTCTGATTCTTTTTTTTCTTCAGGTTTTATTTTCATGGTTAAGTCTCATTTTTGAAAGCTAGTAATACTATTGTTTTATTTTCAATTTGCTTTGTTTTTTCCAAAAACAAAAGTTTCAAGCAGTGTACTAACAATTTTTTCAAAAACAAAAATTCAAACAGTGTACAAAGAATTTCAAAGTGAGAGAACATGAGAGTATAACTCTGACTTAGAGAAATATTTATGTTAGTGTTGAAAAATATTCTATTTTACTTCCCTGGATAATCTACTTTGTCTGGGGCATGTAGAAAAAGAGATATAGTAATATGGGATAAAAACCTTAGGTATTACAGAAAAAAAGAGCAAGCTTTCTGTCAGGAATCAGAAATATATAAACCAAGGAAACAATCTAGGCTCAATAAAAGGATGAATCTCATTCAATGTGGATATGCATATTTTGATATATAATAAGTTTTTATATTTCTTGATTCTATGAGGAACAAAATAATATATAAGAATTTAAGTTCACTCAAAACAAGAATTTCATGTTGCAATCATGTTGAAATAGGTCTATTTTCTCTGGAAAATATATTTAAGGATCCAAGAGAACTAAAGTGTGAATTCCTCACAAATTATAAGCTATATTTTATAAAAATTGCTAACCTAAGCTGCCTTAAACCCTTTCTGGAACAAGGTGGGATACAAATAAATAATTAACTGACCAAATAACCTGGTAAATTTAAGTCATGTTAACTTCAGGCTGGAATCAAGATTGCCGGGAGAAATATCAATAACCTCAGATAGGCAGATGACACCACCCTTATGGCAGAAAGTGAAGGGAACTGAAAAGCCTCTTGATGAAAGTGAAAGAGGAGAGTGAAAAAGTTGGCCTAAAGCTTAATATTTAGAAAACTAAGATCTTGGCATCCCATCATCTCATGGTAAACAGATGGGGAGACGGTGGAAACAGTGTCAGACTTTATTTTGGGGGGCTCCAAAATCACTGCAGATGGTGATTGCAGCCATGAAATTAAAAGATGCTTACTCCTTGGAAGGAAAGTTATGACCAACCTAGATAGCATATTAAAAAGCAGAGACATTACTTTGCCCAACAAAGGTCCATCTGGTCAAGGCTATGGTTTTTCCAGTGGTCATGTATGGATGTGAGAGTTGGACTGTGAAGAAAGTTGAGTGAAGAAAAATTGATGCTTTTGAACTATGGTGTTGGAGAAGACTCTTGAGAGTCCCTTGGACTGCAAGGAGATCCAACCTGTCCATCCTGAAGGAATCAGTCCTGGGTGTCCATTAAAAGGACTGATGCTGAAGCTAAAATTCCAATACTTTGGCCACCTCATGCAAAGAGCTGACTCACTGGAAAAGACCCTGATGCTGGGAGGGATTGCGGGCAGGAGGAGAAGGGGATGACAGAGGATGAGATGGCTGGATGGCATCACAGACTCAATGGGCATGAGTTTGAGTAGACTCCGGGAGTTGGTGATGGACAGGGAGGCCTGGCATGCTGTGATTCATGGGGTCACAAAGAGTTGGACATGACTGAGCAATTGAACTGAACTGAACTTCTTAAGAGTTAACCTTTTTGTTAATGTGTCCTGTACTATTCATTAGGATGCTTAATGAACTTTATCATTATGTATGTATATCCTTGTGATTATTCTGATGTTGAGATCAAAGAAGCAAGAAGACTTCCTAACAGACAAATAAGGAATGAAACTTTTAAAAAGGACTGATCTATCATGACCACAATAAGAATATGCATTTGTTAGCAGATCATTTGAATTTGAAGTATTTTTATTTTATATTTATCATAAGTAAATCAGTACTATATTCATAGTATGTCACCTATAGGATGTAGAAGAAAATATTACTAAGAAGAAAAACAGGGAAGAATTAAGTATTAATCATTAGAATATCAAAGTATGAGATGGGAATGGCTTAATTATGTACTCAAAAAAACACTATTTGCTTCCGTGTGACAAATAAATGATGGAAAAAATAATATGCAGTAAAATAAATGAAAAAAAGAAAACTCCATGCCTATAAAAACAAATTTATGAAATGAACTTTCTTCTTGAATGGCAAACTTTTAGAAGAGCATTGTTACATATTTCAAAAGAAAATGTCCTTTTTTTTCCCAACACCTCTAAATGGCAAATATTTTGCTTTTCTATGTCACCAAATTCACTGAAACAAAAAGTAAACAGAAAATTTTAAAGTGGATTTCCACAAATTGATTGAATTTGAGGAGGCACATGGGATGCCTATTAAATATTTAGATTCCCAGGTTCCACTTACACCTGTTGACTCTAAATCTCTACAGGAAGTTCTTAAGATTAGGCAAGATTTGAGAACATGAAATACATAATGAAAACATGCAATATGTTATAAAAGTCACCCTTCTGATTGTTTTATACCAACCTTTTTTAAGTGTTGAGAAAAAAAGGACAAACCTGACCTATCATTTTTAATTGTTTTATACAATGTAGAATATAAAAGAAATGTTTAAAGTTTCTAGGTTTTGTCTGGGTAATGTACTTACTACAGTTTTCAGCTTTTCTGTTGTCCCGAATCACTATCCTTTGGTTGACTGTGCTGAAGAGTGTTGTCCAGTTAATGGTATGGTAATAGCACAGATTGCTGTTGTCAGTGATGTAGATGTTCCCCGCGCTGATTTCTTTCAAGGACTGGAACTGTAGAGAAGTGATGCCCTGTTGCTTGAGGATCAGCAAGGAAAGTCCACTAAAGAGAGGGGAGGGGAAAATATGAAACGACAGTAATTGTTTTCTGGCCATGACATGCATTCCTCAAGTAAAATAGGTTGTCATATCTTACTCCACAAACAATGTTAATAGAGCATAAAAAAGATTAAATAAATAAACCTGTAATCCGAACATTATTCCTTTAGAATGCTATACACTGACACTTTCAAAAGTAATCATTTGACCCTCCCCTCAAAAAAGCCCATCTTTTAGAAATATGAATATCAGTGATATCTCTATTTCTGTCTACATATGTACCACTGACATATCTACTCACTGCCTTTCTCAATCTTAAATTCATTAAGAATGAAATCCTGGATTAAGACTAAATAATTAAATACATGTTGATAGGGCGATTGTTCACCTATCCAAAATAAGGTATTAATTCTACTCTATTAAATAAATTTAGACACACTTTCAGAGGGTACATATCACAGAGAATGACTATGGATATTTAGCTTTGATTTATACCTCAGAAACCAAAATATAATTATAATAGTTGAAAAATATATACAGATAGAAGATGTCAAAAATTAAAGAGAAGAATAAAATTAAACTAAAATTAAAAACAAATACTCAGAAGGCTTGGATAAATTAGAAAGCATCTCTAAAAGTTAAGTAACAACTATACTGTGAAAACAAATTATCATTTCAAGGATGCTGTTTTCATTTCAACATGGTCAACTTTGTAATTAAATTCTTTCTTCATTCTCTAAAGAATAACTGTTTCCCAAATCTCAATCAACTTGTGAACATTATTTTATATTTTAGAGATCAAAGCTGTCCCCTTTTGCTTCCTTATAAATCTAAATTTGCTTTACTTTTAATACTCAATTTTTTTCATGTATTTTATATATATATATAAATGCAAGATGAACTATAATACACATTTATATAATGTGTGTGTGTACTGAACTGGGAAGTAATTCACCCTCTCAATTCTTTTCTTTTTTTTCCTCTCAATTCTTCCTTCCCATCATGACCACCCCTAATTGTTGATTACAACATGAGCATAACAATGCCTTGACTTAGATTTATAATATTTTATTCAATGGATAGTAAAAATCGGTTCCACATAGCACTATCCTTTTTTATTACATTTACATTTTAGAACCTCTTACAGATATACCTATTTTAATTCAATAGACTTTTTGTTAACTATAATTACAGAATATTTGATGACAGTATTGATTTTTGACATCTTTCAGATTTAAGTAGAAAAATTAAGTCTAAGTCACCTGATATAAATCAACTTTTAACTGTTCATAAATAACAAGTTCATGCAGATGAATTCTAAAGTAAAATAAAAGCAGTGGCTTAATAAATAAAACATTTTTATTATATGAATAAAAATACTGACATTAGAACTTTAAAACAACAAAAACTTCTGAGCCCTGATTTTCTGTCCATTATTAACCAGCACTGCATGTAGGGTGGAGAACCAATTTCTAAAACATCAGTGCTGTGACGCTTTGTCCAAATGATAGATTCAGATACCAAATGAGAACTTCCTGGTAAAACAGCATTTGTATCCCATATATCGATGCCATTACCAAGTTACTCAACTCTATCTTTTAATTATGATAATATATGATTGAAAAGAAGTTACTGTTTTATGTTTCGCATCATGTACTCCATACCTGTCAAACATTAATATTACTTTAATATTACATATATACCTACCTATAGAGTACTCTTCCACCAATGGTTACCAAGTTAGAAAAAACACTGAAGTCGGTCATGTTTGGAGGCCATGACTGTATGTTCAAGAAACCTACAAACCACAGGTGTAACAAAAATTCAGAATGTCATTGTCTTAGTAACAGTGTTTAATACTAATTATTCTGGAGATATGATGAAAATGGAAGGCAAGAAAAGGACAAAAAATATTCCTATTTTTGAACCATTCTATCTCATGTTTTTTCTTCCTAGATTCAATGTCTTACCCAAAGTTTCTGGACTGCAATCCTCAATAGATAATAAACGTCTAAATAATGAACATGAAGAATGAATGTTTTTCAGACATACAGAATCATATCACTGTATAGTATAAAGATTTAAATGATTCTTAATTGGATTCATTCTTCTAAAAGCAAAGATATTTAGTCTAACTAGATATATAGAAAAATATTGCTTCAATTTCCCTAAAATCTTTTGCCATCTTCTCTGTACATTTACGACCTCAGCTGTCTGTCTTGCATCCTGAAATTTATGTTTATACCTAACCCTCCTCACTTGATTTTATATTCTTTGATAGCAAGCTCATTCCTAATTCATGTCTATAGTCCCCATATCAACCACTCTGACAGTGCTGAAAACATCAGATCCTCAATAAACATGTGCTAAATGAATCCTACATGTTACTCATTTTCAACAGTACTTGTGAAAACTAAATAGGAAAAAAAAATGGGTTCAAAAACCCACTGACATTTTCAAAAACAGTAACATAAAAATTTCCAGGGTATTTTATTTTTCTAGTTCCACAGTTTTCAAAATGTGCACAAATGCTAAGGAATTAAGACATTCATCATTTTAAATAATGCTTTTCTTAAAACTAGAATTTGCTTTGAAAATTCCAACACTATGTAATATTTTCAACAAAACACTAAAATTCCCATAGTTCATAACACAACAAACTCACACCAAAAATTACCTGTTATCTCTCGGACTGTCCGAAAGACATTCAATTTTTCTGGGTCTATGGCTTCAATTGCATTGTAAGGGTCCCTAGAAAATCAAGAAAAAAATGAAGTCAAATTTAAAATTAGAGAAAGGAGTGAAAAATATGAGCAATGTGACAGCAATTATTCCACTCAAATTGAACTTTAATTAGCAATGAGGTTGTTGTTGTTTAGTCCCTAAACTGTGTCCAACTCTTTTGTGACCCCATGGACTGTAGCCCACCAGGCTCCTCCGTCCATGGGATTTCCCAGCAAGAATAGTGGAGTGAGTTGCCATTTCTTTCTCCAGGGGAACTTCTTGACCCAGGGATTGAACCCCTTTTTCCTGCATTGACAAGTGGATTCTTTACCACTGAGCTACCAGCAAAGTCCCATAGGAAGTTTAGCAATGCTTTATCCAGACTTTTCTATGCAAGATGTGGAAGGGGATCAAAATGCACTTTGAGGACATTTTTATGACACAATATAAATTCTTGATTGAAGGCTATTCTAGATCCAGAGGAATGGTTAAATTTGACTTTCCTGAAGAAATCTCCACATATTGCAATTTCATTTATTAACCGTTTTATTTTGCCTTTAAAAGTCTATTCTCAACTGGGAAAATATACTCTGCAAATAAATTATGTTATGGTGAGAATAACTAACTTTTGGGCTTCTCAAAGCATACTAAAATGCTAACAGAACTTGCAATTTCATAAGAAGGATAAAAACAAATACAGAATGTAAACATTTTTTCCTGTATCTTCACATTGATTATGAGTGCAATCTTGCTCCTATCTGATTTATTTATGTTTACATTCATAAGACAGGAACTATTAGCTTCCATCTATATGAATCATCCTAACATTTGAAAATAAAATTTACCATAAATTTAATAATACTCAAAAGGTGTGCATTTTGAAGATTTTTTTAAATACCATCTCTTAATGCATATATATATATTTAAATAAATGTTATTGATAAATAATTGCCTTGTTTTTCCAAAATAAATATAAAATACTTTTAATATTAGTTGATGGATTTCTTTTAGAAGTTTTTATCTTAGGATAATATTTTTCATTTAAACATGTTCACCATCCTTACTTAAATATTAAGCCAAATATAAACACAACATCCAACATTTCTCAGTAATTCAAGCACTGCCTTCATATTTTCTTAAGCAACATATAGTAAATTTTTTAGGTTTTATTACTTTAAAAGGTGCTATTCTGTGCTATTCTGGTCAAGTAAAAACCTCATACTAACACATAAAAAAATTAAATTCCATATATCGGTCATTCCTTCAAGAAAGATCAAACTTTTAAAATCGACTAATGAGACTTTTTAGACGTTTGTATCCATCTTTAGCAATCAGCTGAATTTTATGTTTGCTGTGTATATCTGTTGTTTTAGCAGTATTTGAGAACCCTCTTCTTCATGTGGGAATATAACCTAGGATACATGATCAATTGGAGTCTATCAGTTAAGGTGTTTTGCAATCCCCTGACAAATACATAGGCCTGTCTTCCAAGAATTTGAGTCTGAATCCACCGGCTTTTATTTATCCAGTCATTAGAGCCTTTGAAAATTCAGTATTAGTTCAGCAACCTTGATCTCTGAAACTGCCTTGTACTGATTCTCTTAGCTTGGTTCATAAACATGTTCCTTTATACTGTGAACAATCCCATATCTTTGAAAAGAAAAAAAAAGACTATGCTTGATGAAATTACTACTTCCAACTAAAAAAATCAAGTGTAATCTATATACTGTACTATTAGTTTAACATGGCATGTTATAAAAGGCTTGGAAACACTATAAATGAGTTTCTCTGTAGTTCACACATAAAGATTTTCCTTAGAGAGACATGCATTTCAAAAGCTTAAAATCTAATTCAAATATTCTGGCAAATTTGCTCTATTTGAAATTGAAGATATACGGAATGGACATGTATGCTTCTGGTGAATATGGGGCCACAAAATTAGGTCATTGTGTGGGAAAACTGTTGCTGTAATTTTCTAATATGCAAAGATTTCCATATGCACGGGAAATGCCAGCTCTGCAGTAGTAGAAGGAGCTTTCTACATTTGTTCTTTGAGGTAAAGCAATATACAGAACAGCTCGAGTAATATAATCAAATATTCTCGCTTTACTGAGAAGCACTCAAAGTTCAGGGCAAACATGCAATAATGGGGTCAGTCCAAACTTTTACTGAGAACACTTACATGTTGCCAGGGTTGAAATAAATTCTAGACTGTTCACATGAAACCCAGTGGACCACAGAAATTTTATATACTTAATTTTAGAGATTCAGGACTCCCATAAAATAAGTTGACAGAATCCCACTTACCGACTTCAAAGTAACCTTAGGGAGTTCCATCAAGTCACTTGAAATCCATAGTATTTTAAAATTGAGAACTTTCCTAGCTAAATGTAGGGTCATGAAAACAAACACTGTGTCCACTCTGTGAGTGTGTCTGGTGACCCAGTAAAGCTCAGAATAAAGGGAGAGAAACATATTTTCACAGTTCCATTGAAATCACATTATTTTTTCCACCAAACTCATAATCTGTTTCCCATTATCTATCATCATAACAGTCTATCATCTAAGCACTTTCTTATTACTGTCAGATTGTGACACAGCATGGGTATGTTTATTTGCTGAGCATTTTATTGCTCTCAGCATATGCACATGAGCATTGTTAGACATGACAAAACATGAAAGGAGATCCTATGATAACCCTGAACACTGAATTTTGCCTGCAGTTCCCATTCTATATAAGAAAATAAGAGTGCCTACTTTATTTCTAGCCAGGGTGGCATTGTCCTATAAAGTGAATATTTCCTTGAACTCTTTCATCATTAACATTTTAATTGACAACTTCACAGTAAATTTATTTTTAGCATAAATTTGATTTTGAAATGTATAATCTCACTTGATTATGGATTTTTCCTTTCCATTAGTTTAAAGAAATACCCTAGTTATTTTAATCAAATGATACAACCTATCAAAACCTAGTTAGTAGAAGACTAAGGATAATGAGAATTAAGTGGAATAAAGCATTTTGTAAAAGCTTTCTGTTTATAATACCTCATATGATTCACCTTCAAAATCTCTCTGTCTATACACACACACAACACATACATGATTACACATGTGCCTACACATAAGTATCTGAGATCTACTCAATTAACTTTATGTTAATACCTTCCTAAGATGAAAGCAAAAGGCTTCAGAATATATGTTTCATGTTGACAAGAGACTAGAAAGGAGGAACATATCATCTTTCATATATATATACTTGTCCTGAAAATACCTTATATATTATGCTTTAGACAAAATAATATTAATTATAATGTTACATTTAATTGCTATAATTAAAGACAAATCATGATCATCTGAGGTAGGAAGTATGATTTGTCATAAGGTAAGTATTGGCATAAAGATAACTTTGATTTTATTCAGTTTCCAATAGTCTATGAAATAATATCTGTTACACTATATGCTGTGCTATAAGCCAGACACTAGATATAGTCACTGAGATTTGCTTTTGAACTGCCTTTTTGTCTAAATGTTTTACACTTTCTTTAATTCTGGGCAGGGGGCTTTAGTGTTTTGTTTTAGGTTTTATTTTTGTTATTTTCATTGTCTTTTTCCTCTTTCTCTTCTTTTTCTCCTTTTCCCATCTTTTTCATTCTTATACCATTTATTAAGATTTACTCTATTCTAGGTATTGGACCAAACACTTAAAAAATATATACATATATTTGCTTTGAATCCCCACAACACCCAGAGGAGGTAGTTACTTATTTTTAATAGAGTTCTCAACTCCATATGGGAGGACCTGAGTGTTTGACATGGAAACCACTCAGCTCAATGCAGATTGTCCATGGTAGACACTCAAACCAAACTCCAGTCCAGTCTGGACCAAGTTAATCAAGTAGAAAATTTGACTCTTATTTTTAAGAGAAACCTTTTTTTTTTTAAGAGAAACCTTTCTATTTCTAATTCATGTGAGTTGATTTTTGTCATTTTTCACTTAGTGTTCTCCTTGAAAGTCTGCATTAGTCTAATGTTTTATAACAATTCTGCTCATACTTGTGAATGTATGGTCATCTGGGACATCCATCATCAAGGGGTTTCACTTATAATTGAGATTGAGGGACACTACAGGATTTAGTAATAATCCCATGCCAAGTTAAATACCTTTCAAAGCAAAGGATTGCTTCATGTCTTGAACCACCTTAAAATGCTCTACCCAGTTTAGAAGCTCATGTGTACAAACATCATAGTGCATCATATTTTGCGTGTAAGTCTGTAGTAATGTGGCCTCTATTCAGACAAAAATATTCCAGTGTTCATCTGTTGCTTTGCACTTTATTTCCCATACTTCATGCACAGAGTGACTTCTAATCTTCCCTCCTATGAATCCAAACTTTTATGACAAAAAGTAGCTCATCATTTTCCTATCAATACATATTTTATTAAACATTACTTTTCAAAATTTTTCTTAAAATTACAATTATAATGACTTTATAAAACTATGTTTATAGGTAGAGTACATAATCTATGACTTTTATTTCAAAATTGAGAAGTATTAAAATGCTTAATATAAAAATGATGGATGTTGGGCCTGATTGTAATGAAAACCACTTGTCTAAAGCAATTCAGCTCAGATATGCAGATGACACCACCCTTATGGCAGAAAGTGAAGAAGAACTAAAGAGCCTCTTGATGAAAGTGAAAGAGGAGAGTGAAAAAGTTGTCTTAAACCTCAACATTCAGAAAACTAAGATCATGGCATCCAGTCCCATCACTTCATGGCAAATAGATTGGTAAACAGTGGCTGACTTTATTATTTTGGGCTCCAAAATCACTGCAGATGGTGATTGCAGCCATGAAATTAAGAGACGCTTACTCCTTGGAAGGAAAGTTATGACCAACCTAGATAGCATATTAAAAAGCAGAGACATTACTTTGTCAACAAAGGTCCGTCTAGTCAAGGCTATGGTTTTTCCAGTGGTCATGTATGGATGTGAGAGTTGGACTATAAAGAAAGCTGAGAACAGAAGAATTGATGCTTTTGAACTGTGGTGTTGGAGAAGACTCTTGAGAGTCCCTTGGACTGCAAGGAGAACCAACCAGTCCATCCTAAAGGAGATCAGTCCTGGGTATTCATTGGAAGGACTGATGTTGAAATTGAAACTCCAATACTTTGACCACCTGACGCGAAGAGCCGACTCATTGGAAAAGACCCTGATGCTGGGAAAGATTGAAGGCAGGAGAAGGGGATGACAGAGGATGAGATGGTTGGATGGTATCACTGACTAGATGGACATGGGTTTGGGTGGACTCCGGGAGTTAGTGATGGACAGGGAGGCCTAGCATGCTGCGGTTCATGGGGTCACAAAGAGTTGGACACGACTGAGTGACTGAACAAAGCTGAACTGAAAGCAATTCATGAGACTATGTTTTTTAAATATTTCCCCATGCACTTGGACTTGAGGTCCATTCATTTATTAATAATATATCCATGTGGATGCAGTCAGTGTGAATTGATGGGCTGTGTCTTCTTATTTCTCAGAAAACACTGTTAACATAATATGATCTTTCATGCACAGTGATATTTTGTTTTACAAAATACCTAAAATGTGGATATGTTGTTTTACTAAATGATATACATATGTTAAATTATATAGATGAACTTAAATATTGGCCCAGGCCTCTTACTCAATGGAGCCAAGAAGGCAAATATAACAGTGTAAATGGATATAGAGGGCCAGCGAGGACTATGGTGAATTCAATCGAATGTGTCTCATCTCAAAATGGCTAGTACCACCCAGCTCCAACAGATTGCTGCCAGACAAGAATAGAGTAATCATGTGCATATTTTTTCAAAGAGATTTTAAATCTGGACCTTATTTAAAAAACAAAAAGAAACCAAACACCAACAGCAGCAACAAGAAACACCTTTTGGTATTTCTGACATAGATCTATACTAAAAGTTACATTTTAAAGTAAAGAAATGCTTTATGTACTAAGACCTAAAGTAATTTATTTGAATAGAAAGAAACGTTTTGTTCTATTTCTCTTGCTGTTCCTATTTGACATATTTATTCATAATGTGTTAAATTATTTTGCTTCTAGAACTGTTATATGTTTACAGTAGGTCTTTTGAATTGAAATATGTGAGTGATATTCTTTTTCTGTAGCCTTTAGCACTAATATTTAGGGATTAAGTAGTGATATAGACAAATAGATAAAATATAACATAAAAATACTGACATTTTCATTGCAATTGAAAGAATACAAATTTGGTCATTTTTCCCATTAAAACCAGCAGGTGGTTATAGAATGAAGAAACCTTGAAAATGTTACAATTTTTATTGCTAAAATGAAATTCACTTAATAGATTTCTCATAATAGTACTAAATTCTCAACTCTAAAATGATACAACAGGCAAAGAAAATACCTGAAAGCTCAGAACTACAACTTACTGACTTTTCTGTGGAATACATTTTTAAAAAATTAATTAATGTCATCTTGAACTAATTGGGTTAGGGATTTGAATGAAATTTCCCACTTTACTCACCGATAACGTTTCCCTAAATACATCTACAAATGTGTCAAACTCACTTAATCTATGGATTTGAGAATATCCTGTAAATATACCTTAGCTTATACATAAATCTTTATTTTCAAATCCAGGTAGTCACCAGACTTATAATCTGGATTATTCTTGCAAAATTTGGTTTACAATTACCACTGGTGAAATCTGACATTGATTTTGTTGGAAAAAAGCATTAATATATAATGGAGCCCTGTGTTAGAATGAATCAGACTGACAAAACTAAAGAATCTCTTAAGCTCTGTGTATATTTTACAATAAAATTTTCTATAAAAATGTAATACTGACCCATGAATACCAGTGACAAGGAAGATCAAATTCCCATTGATTTTGGTGCAGTTTATGAATTTGTCAATGTTACTCGAATCCACGGTCTGAGCTGACATCAACGATCCTGTGCCAATGCCATCACATGCTGTAGAAACAAGTTCAGGAAGTTGAGAAAAATTTTCTTTAGTCAATAAAATAATGCATTTTTATCATAGAATGACAGTACAAAATCAGTACCTTTTGGGCAAATGTCAGTGCAAGGTTTACACATTTTAATCCCATTTTCTTCCACTTCCATCTTGGAACTAGGACAAGCACGCACACAGGAACTGGAATCCACTACAAAGTTATCTGATTAAAAAGAAAAGAAAAGAAAAAGGTAAATTTAGCAATAATGTTGATGTTCAGCAACAGAATTTAAGACAAGATATTTTAGGGTTTGAACATTATTACCCTTTGAAAATGATAGTATGTATGTTTCTTTCCCTAAAACAACTCCTTATCTAAACATATCAACCTGAAATAGCATCCATGAGTATCTACATTCAAATCCAAGGGCAGCGTGTGTTAACAACACTTGGTACTCGCTTGGCTACTGCTCCACATCCTGAATTGCCCCCCAAGATCAGTGAATTTCTTTTATAGTCTTAGAAAACTGCATGACATCTAGTTTGCGTTTTTCAATAGTTCCACTTCATTTCATGCCATGATACAAGTTTGAAATCTAAAATTACTTCAAGTTACATGAAGCACAAATGAAGCTGAAGTTAAACTGCCTTGGATGAAGGGAGTGTACTTTATATCACAGGAGGAAATGTTTAAAATATGTTCATCTTTCAATGGAGAGCCGTAGAAATTGTCCCATAGCTTCATATGAAGAAAAAAAAGATGAAATTCGAAAGGGCAAAATTTTAGGAAAGTGAAAGTGTTAGTTGCTCAGTCATGTCTGGCTCTTAGAGACCCCATGATTTTAGAAAATGTCTACTAAATAAATCAAGAATGTCTAATCATTTGCCATAGTGAAATGTTTAGAAGTCTGGTGGTCTGGAATATGCCAAACACTCCCTTCCAAAAACAAGGACAAATTATTGCATCTAGAGCCTTCTATAATAAATGGAAAACCCAATACCTGCCAGGCTAATTTTGGGTTTTGAAGGCAGCATCCTTCCATGTTTGGAAATACTGCTTCTGGCAGTATTCAGTAGTCTAGAAGGCTTCTGACCTTGAAGGTACCCAGAGCAGGAAAGGCATATAGCGCAAGCCTAGGTTGGAGTGTAAGCAGTCCTGCTACTTGGATCACAAAACCCACAAAACCCACAAAACCCATACTTAGTTATATAATATTAGAATATTGTAAAATATTCTAATATAGTAATATTATAATATACTTATTCTATAATATTAGAAGCATGTATGGTGGGAAAATATGCCATGTGAAGTTATGGCAAGTTTCAACTGGAAAATCACATCAGAGACCTATAGGAATTATACCCCATTTAATAAATAACTCCTGACATGCTTCTGGGTCATGGTAGAGATGGACTACCTAACCATGGGTAATTGATTGATCATGTAGTCTGAATTGCCCATCACAAACAATGTTTTGTTAAAAACCATGACATCATAATTTTGATTAGGGCCAATGGCAATCCATTGTAAGATGGAAGCAGTGCATTTGGAATTGATATGAGCTGGGGCACTCATACAGTAAACTGCATAAGTAGGTGTTTCAAACCCCTACATTATCCACTGACCTGGCACCTTTCACTAAGTTTATATCTATGGCTACATGAGGAACCAAGAGAGGGAAAGTATGACAAGAGGACAGAGGGGTACAAAAACTAATCTTGGGATGTAGGTGCAGGCAACTGAAAATGCATGGCACCCGCCCTGCAGCCTCAGTCAGCAGTGGACTGGAAAGAGTGGCAAGTAAAAATCCTACCAAGGGGCATAGGTCTGGGTAGTGCAAAGGATCCTTTACTTTGTATGGAATGAATACAAGTTTAGAATAAATATGACCTGGTGGCTCAGAAGGTAAAGAATCTGACTGCAATGCAAGAGTCCAAGGTCTGATTCCTGGGTCTGGAAGATCCCCTGAAAAAGGGAGTAGCTAGTATTCTTGCCTGTAGAACTCCATGGACAGAGGAGCCTGGTGGGCTATAGCCCATGGGGTTGCAAGAGTCAGACACAACTGAGCAGCTAACACAATAGCAACAACATGAGCAGTGGCTTGTTCAGAGAGAAGAAATGCTAGAAGATCTGGAATTGTAATTAAAAGCAGACTGGGGTAGAGGGATATATTTGAATCCATGGGAGTGGGTATGAAGTGTGATGATCTTTGTATTCTAAGTTAATATCCACTAGAGAGCATCTGTCACAGAGAGACACCTTGCTAAGACTGTATCACAGCCTGATCTCACTTCCTTTCCTTCTCTCATGGGTCCTGATCCTGAGAACATTCGTTAACAACCAAAATCTCTGTCACATGGGAACCCAAACTGTAACAGATGTAACCATCCTTTCTGAAAGTTCTTTAGAAATACCTCTTACATTAAAAGTCCACATTTTTGTAGCAGCTTATGTCAAGTGATATAAATAAGAAGGATTATAAGTATCTTCATAAAAAGTTCAGGTTTTGAAGTCAAATAAGTTTCAGAAAATATTTATTGTTTAGTTTTTGAATTTCAAAATTCTGGATTAGGAATCGTAGACCAGTATTTAGAAGCTAAATATCTTAGTTTCCCATGATAGCTACAGTTCAGCATAGGCAATGTACCTCAAAGTTTTGAATTTTACAGAGATAAATAATGAAGTGCTTTAAATTAGTGTGTAATTGGATAGACCTAAACTAACCCATGAAAGAAAGTTTATGAGTTACTATAACTACGGTAACTGGGAATGTCATTTCAAAAAACAGTCCTTAGATTTTGACTTCTTGTAATTTAGGAGTTGAGAGACTTCAGAGCCACTATAAAGGATATAGTCTAAGAAGGAGGAGGACATTTGTCTAAGAAAAGAAAAAAATTTGTCATCTAGCCTTATTCTATGATAGATACTCTTAAGACCTGTAGTTTGCAAGATAGTAGATAGTAAATATAGGGTAACTTTTAGATGAGAAATTATCAGATCAAAACCATGAGTTTGGTTATAAAATTATTTAACATACAAATGCACATATATGTTTATGCATATATATATGCATATTTATTCTTTTAATCAATATAAAATAATAATAATGGCTGGAATCATTGTTGCTTTCAAAGAGTTGTTTTTATATACTATTCCTATGAAATTTATTCCCTATCACTTGGATATTTATAATATTTTTGGGAAAGAGAGAGGGTACATTTGATTATCCACATTTTAAAGAGGAGAAAAGAGAAAATTAAGTGGTGGTGATGGATTAGTTGCTAAGATGTGTCTGACTCTTGCGACCCTATGGACTGTAGCCTGCCAGGCTTCTCTATCCATGGGATTCCAGGAAAGAACAATGGGGTATGTTGCCATTTCTTTCTCCAGAGGATCTTCCCGACCCAGGGACAGAACCCAGGTCTTCTGCATTGCAGGCAGATTCTTTACTGAGTTACAAGGGAAGCGTAGAAAATTAAGTAGTTCATTAAAAAAAATCACACAATGAATAAGTGGCCAAAGCTACAATCAAAGCCATTCTAATCACATGTCTCTTACACTTTCTACTCCATCATATGCACAAATCAAAAAAAAAAAAAAAATCTATGTGATGTAGAATGTAAAGTCTCTTAATTTAGTATATGGACAAATGAGGTGGTTTTTTCAAACATCAAAAAAGTAAAACATCAAAGAAATGTCTCAGTGGTCTCTCCAAGTATAGAAAATGACTTGAACAGATATCAAGATATATACTATTGTTCATAAAAACTGAGCTGGTCATTTTGAATCCCCAGGATGAGTTTTCAATTTGGTAAAGCTTCCTTAACATGCCCTTTATATCCATGGTTTCTGTTTTAAGATTAGATCTGATGTCAAAACTATTTTACATATTCTATTACAGATAAATAATAAGATCACTTTAGGTGAAAATTCATTGCTATTAGAAGAAGACCTTGTTCATTACATAGTTAGCTGCAACTTAATCGTTTTTCTGAGGAACAGCATCATGTGCAAAAATATTGACATATAGTGAAAATAATGAGTTTAGAAGTCAATAAATGACAATGTGCTCTAACCTCAAACATGTTACTCATTTGCTGAGATTATGAACCAATCACTTCAATTTTTTGAATTTTAATTCCTTTATGTGTGAAATAGTAATAATAACCATACCAAAGTAATTCATGATATGTCACAAGTTTCAAATTATGATAAGTTTCCATGAAATTCCTTTGTTTTAAAACAATGAGTTAATTAATTTGGCTATTCTTATTTTGTTACTTACGTGGGCACTTCTTAACACAAAATGCTCCATAGGTGTATTTTGCGTTGAAGTTATGTTCCAGTTGAAAGGTAGTGGGATTGTAGACAAAAGTTTGTGGACACTGAGTAACACATGCTCCGCTATCATTGAAATTCATGCAGGCCTGCAACACAGCGACAATTAGTTTCATTTTTGAAACAACCTTCATAATATTTGTTAAAGGGACACTGTTACAACAGTTGTGTGATAAGGTGTATTAATTGCTTAGCATATATCGGTTTCATAAAAAACAGGAAACTTTGACAACTTTTTATTCATCAGGATTTATTCTTTAAGTTAATGTTTGTTTTGTATTTAATTTTAAAGAACTTTTTCCAGCATCACCAAATATACCTTCTATAGTTACTAATGTTCATATTTCTTGATGTCTCTCCATTAATTTCGAAACTGGGAATTGATTTAAATTATTAAAGTTAGATTATAGTGAAAATTTATTATTCAAAGGGTTTATGCTGAATTTTAGAGTCTGACAGTGAAAACTAAATATCCAATTGTATAGGCTAGAGTTTCCTTAAAGCTGGTACTTGACAAATTTGGTGACTCAAGTAACCTTGTAAGTCTGTTCATCACCACTGTATAGTGAGATAACTTTGTGATGGTCATTCAAACTGGACTTAAAAGAAAAGTCTCTGTCAGATGACTAGCCAAGTGTAAATATAGTGGGGTTAGAAGCCAAAACGTAAGGAAGTAGCTATACTTAGTCCTTAATTGACTAATATGATACCTTTTTCCTATATGGCCATACCTTTTCCTAAAAGTCAAGTTCAAATAAATTTGTTTCTGCTGATTTATATATTTTTCCTGAGATTTCTATTTGTTAATATGTTCAAATGCATTTGAAAACAATTAAAAACAATTGTACCACCCAGGAGTTAGGTATTTGATATAAAAAAGCAGATATGTAAGTAGATAAAATGTACATATATAACTATATAAAACATGTGTTTAGCAAAAAAGGAGATGGACTAATTCTCTTAATTAAACAATTTAAACCTGCATAGGAATACTTTAGGCTTTGGAAGGCAAGCTAATGTGAACTCAAGCTATATTTTACATATCATCATAAATTAGATGTATGGTTATTAATAAGCACTAATTTATTCTGTTACCTCAAAACATTTTGTTAATCAATTGTTGTTTTAGCAAGCACTTTATCACATACATGACAATTCCCTGATGATGGTCTATGAGATGCATAATCAGAACAAGACTCACTGATGATACATTATTCACTAAGATGACACTTTCCAGGAAGAATCTATTAAAAACCAATCTAGAAAACTCAGTAAGCTTTAATTTATGGCTATAAAACTTCATGTGTCCTCATAATTGCTTTACTAATATATTTTATACAGTGTTGTGCACAGATTGCTTGACAAAAAAGGGACATAAGCCAGAGAGATCAAACAAGTTTACCTTCCAGACAGCATACAATACAATAACTTACACCAAGGCCTTGGTCTGGCATTCTTGAACATTCTCTACCAAATGCCAAAGTGAAATCAGTGAACCATTCCATAAAAGCAATGAAATGAGAATTCTGAAGCTCACTCAGCACTCTACTTATCGTGATAAGGGAACCATGTAGAAAAATTCAGTGAAAAACTTCTAAGTGAAAGTTAAGAGCTATTGTTCATTTTTATTGTGAGTACTGTTTTGGAATTGCTAACACAACTCCTGTCCAACATCTTTAGATCAAGGTTACATCCCATGTCTGGTGAGAGTTAAGGGAAAGGGTCTCAGTTTAAGATCTGCTGAGCATCTTTTGTACATTTTTAATATTTCCCTCCCCTTCCTTCTCCCTCCCTACTCATTTCTATAATACATGCTTTTGTTTCACTATAAAATTAGGACAGACAAATTAAGATTTTTGTGACATTAAGAGAAGCAAGAAATTACTGTGTTTCTATATCATGAGAGGCATAATCTATGGTTTGCTTGTCCAGAATTAAGTGCCAATTTGAAAAAAAAAAATATCCTCAGTTCTAAATACATCTGTGTTTTCTCTGGATATTTGATGTGGAGGAACAAAATATATTCCTGTGTGCATTTTAGCAACAAAAATTGTTTACTATTTTATGATTTTTGGCTTTAAATGAAACTAATGCTCTGTGTGTATGAAACAGCATTAACTGTAACTCAGAATTGCCTGTATGTATTCAATGGAATAGAAAGAACTTTATCAGGGATATCAAAAAGTAATTAAAAAGTGGCCCTGACAAGCTGTAAATGTTAATTTTGAAGATGTAAAAGTGTCCTCTTCTAAAATAAAAATTACACAGATTAGCATATAAATTGCTTTTAGCATGCATTTGTAAATCTTATAAATTTTGAATAATATTAGCTTGTAAACAATATAAACTATAAGACAGTTGAATTCATAAATTTATCTGCTTTAATCTTGAATTTATATTTGAGAGATAAAATGCAAGTGCCCCCACTCAGAAGACTCAACTCAGTGATGCAACAACATACACAGGTAATCACAGTAAATTTTGGAAGGATAAGGTTAGCATTTTATTAGATATTCAATATGTTCTCCTTTAGGTTATCTAATTAAGTCTCACTTTAATATAAACTATATCAGAAAGGCATAATACATTTATTCTAGGACAGAACAATCCTAGTTAATCAATAGCCACCCAGTAAGAGAATGACTTTCAGGAAATCACAGCATCTTTCTTAACCCTAAAATAGTAACATCTGATCTTATCATGTGTGCATGCCAAGTCACTTCAGTCATGTCTGACTCTGTGATTGTAGCCTTCCAGGTTCTTCTGTCCATGGGGATTCTCCAGGCAAGAATACTGGAGAGAGTTGCCATGCCCTCCTCCAGGGGATCTTCCCCACCCAGGGACTGAACTCGCATCTCACATCTCCTGCATTGGCAAGTGGGTTCTTTACCACAAGCGATGTTAAAGATTTGATGGACCTGAGTCAGACTAGGAGGAAAGGGAGGATCAGAAAGTGAAAGGGAGAGCTGCCAGACTCACAAAGCAGTCGGTGTCCTTTGGTCCCGAACAGCCTCCAGCACACTCCCGGTGACAGCAGTCACTCACGTAGGGTCCATAGCATCTGCCATCACACTGTTCTGCACACACAGTCCTTGTCACTGCAGAAGACAGAGACAGCGCCTCATCAAAGTCAGCCGCTAAGAGAAACTTAAGGTGATTTGGAGTAGCTGAGAAAAGCTGAGCCCTGGAGTAAGTAACAATTTGCTCAACCATCATTGACTCAGCTCAGCAAACATTTACTGCGTGAAGTCGGCAATTGATCAAAATTACTATACAAAATCCTTCAAAATTAATACATGAATTTGTTTTTAGATTCATTCATTTTCAAGCAAATACAGAGCTTTACAAAAATCACACAATTTAGCAAGAAAAAAAATCAAATTTAGAAAAATCGAATGAGAGGCATTCTGGCAGGTTGCTAAAAATGGAGTCGGCAGCAAAGTCTATTTACAATGTGTACTGTGAAGGCCTACAGCAGAAAGTGTCCCCAGAATGAGTCCATGATTTTTGGTAGCCAATGCAAGAAATGAAAACATAAACTTTTTAACATTATACCTTATATCATTCCTATCAGATAGATATATGATGGGTGATAAATGGATAAGTGACAGACAAATAGGTAGGTAGGTAGGTAGGTAGGTAGATAGATAAATAGATAGACAGACAAAGATAGGTAGATAACATCTCTGTAGTAGCACAAACGTTTCTGTTCCTGAGATGTAAGTGAAATTTCTACCAAAATTTCTCAAAAACAGGGCCTTACAAGGGATAGAGAAACATCCTCGAAGAAACAGGAAGGAGGGAGGAAGACATAAACTTAGTAAACACAACAAAACCTTTCCTTAGTTTTTCTTATAACATTCTTCAATCCTAGTTGACAGCATCGTGCTGTCAAGGTTTACTTTAGTAAATCAAGCTATATATGCTGGGTAACAAAATTATGGCATTAAGGGACACATTTCTGCTTATCACCCTTATTCCAAAGAGATATTTTAAAAGTATACAGAGAAATGAATTATACAATGTATGTGTAACTCATCGTTTCTTGGTTCTGTATTTCTTCAGCCGTGTTTCTTCCCATCTCTCTGAGTTCTTCAAAGCTTCCTTCACTGTTAGTACAGCAAGACATGCTTCCTTAAACTTTAGTGCTCCTCAGAGCTGGTCTTCACATGGATTAAGAGCTCATATACTTGGATATAATCATTCATCCTCTATTTTGCATACTATCTCTAGGTAGATGACATTAGATTCAGATCTGAAATCTCTATCAAGATGCAACTTGCATTTCTCATTTTCTGCAAAATTTCCCATTTATATGTACACAACGGAATGCATCCTTTCCCCACCTCTACCATAGAGTGTCTCTCTCTTGTTTGTTCCCTTATCTCAATTTCTGATAACGTCATCCATCCAACACTTCAGCTAAAATTCTGGACATGTATTCTATTTCTCCTTTTCCTCTACCCTCACTTTTTACACCTAATAAAATTCCCAAGTGCTACCAATAGATGTTCTTTGTTACTCTCCCTCCTCTCTACGCCAACTTCATTCTGAGATTTACCTCTATTGCATAGCCTTCTAAAAGTTCTCTCAGGTCACAAATAACCCTGTATGCCATAATAAAGGTAATGTGTTGAAAATATAAGCTGTTGCACATAAATCAGTGTCAGTCCTTTCTCTGTATGAACCTTACTTTCCAACTCTGCATTAGAGCTGTAAACCCTTAGCAAGGGATAAAAGTCCTCCATCAATTGACCGCTATTTCTATTTCTACTGACATCTCTTACTACTCTCAATATGATCTTCACATCCAGACACACAGAAATACCACTTGTGATCCTCAGCTCCTTTCATAGTATGAATTTGTGATTTTTACTGCCTTGTCACAGTATATTCCTTCATGACAAAAAAAAAAAAAAAAAAAAAAAACCTGTCTTCTCTGTCTAGCAAATACTCATCCATATGTCAACTTAATGTTCTGTTTTTGTTCTGAAAACTTTTCAGACACAGCTCCACACTGAGTTAATCTGATGTACATGCTTTTGAACAACCAAGCAGGTGAAGCTATGAGCTCTGAGGGTCTAGGATCATTCAAACTCAAATTCAAATTTTGTTCTTGTGATATGACACATTATCTCACCACTCTGTATTTCACTTCACCATTTTTAATATGGGATTAGTATGAGTTTCTACGTAATGGACTTGAAGACACAAATAGAGATATAGGTATAGTGCCTAATATGACTCCTATTAATAGTGCTCAGCAACCATTAGATATTATTATTGCACTTATTGTAACATACTGTATTTATTTTTTCCATGTCTGCTCCCCCAGTAAACTATTAGAGCATTTTATTGAAGTATATCATCTTATTCATGTTTACATTCCTGGTATTTTGTTTGGCAGTTAATAGACACTAAATAAGTATTTCCTCCAAGTAACAAATGTCATATAATGCCAACTCAGAAATATCTCTTTATTGAGTGCATAATGCACTTGTTAGAGGAAAAGGAAATATATTGACAGTTAAATGGGTAGGGCACTAAAAATGTAAACAGACAAATGTTAGAATACAAAGAAACATAGTACATCAAAATTAAGATACCTTAGAATTATTGTTTGTATCTATTATTAGACTTAAAGATGCCTTATATTCTACCATTGATTATTTCATGATTCCATAGATTCACTTGGGTCTTTTTCAATTGAGCATGATGATTATATTCATAAACTATATAATTTTTATATTTTTCCATTTGACATTATTATATTCCTCCCTATATAGTAAACAAATACCAAATAAAGTTTAAACTAAAACAGTACTTTAACTCATCCTCTCTCCTGTTTTTATTTTGTAAAAATAGTCATGTGATATTTCTTGTAAGTTTAAAGATTTTGAAATAGAACAAAATTTCAGATCTCATATATGAGAGCATATTTTATATTTGCAAATTAGATAATTATTTTGAAGTAAGTAACTTCTTCTGTAAATATTCTGGTATAAAATACTACAAAATAAGTCAATTTGACCTGCCCCTAAACCTTCAAGTCTTTGCTCTAATCTCATCTTCTCAATGAAGTCTATCCTTACTTAATACATATCTAAATCCTTTCCAAACCACTGTTGTCTTTCGGACTTTTCTCCTTCTCTCTCTTCCTGTCCTCTTCCCTCCTTCCCCTTCTTCCCCCTTGTATCTCTGTTATAGCATCTATCACGATCTAATATATTTTACAACTCATTTATTACACTTTGTTTTATGGCATATTCCAGTGTTAGAACTGTACCTGGCATCCATGTAAATTTTATTTGTATTTATAAACACATTATACATAAACATACATATTGCTGCTGTTCACTCAGTCATGTCCGACTCTGCAATCCCATAGACTACAGCATGCCAGGCTTCCCTGTCCTTCACTATCTCCTGGAGTTTGTTCAACGTCATGCCCATTGAGTCGGTGATGCCATTCAACCATCTCATTCTCTATTGTCCCCTTCTCCTCCTGCCTTCAATCTTTCCCAGCATCAGGATCTTTACTAATGAGTTGGCTCTTTGTATTAGGTGGCCAAAGTATTGGAGCTTCAGTTTTAGCATCAGTCCTTCCAATGAATAATAAGGTTCCTTTAGGATTGACTGGTTTAATCTCCTTGCAGTCCACAGGATTTGACTCAGATGGTAAAGAATCTGCCTGAAGTGCAGGAGACCCACGTTCAGTCCCTAGTTTGGGAAGATCGCCTGGAGAAGGGAATGACAACCCACTCCAGTATCCCTGCCTGTAGAAATCTGGGTACAGAGGAGACTGGCTGGCTGCAGTCCCTGGGGTCACAAAGAGTCAGACATGACTGAGCAACTAACAGAACACAATTAGTTTACATATATATTACATATACATTATATATATGAAATATATTCAATGAATTTTATCTACTCATTAATGTTAATATTCATACATTGTGCTTAATCTTCCTGTTTTTAACCAACTGTTACATTTATTTAGATGTTCTAATTAGTAATTAATATCATATAAAGGAAACACTTTAATAGACATTTTTGGAAAGAACAGATTCAAATATGATTTCTCTCTTTCAGATTCAACAAGGCTCTTTCAATGTATTGTTGTGTTAGTCGCTCAGTTGTGTCCAACTCTTTGTGACCCCATGGACTGCAGATTGCCAGGCTCTCCTGTCCATGGAATTCTCCAGGTAATACTGGAGTGGTTGCCATTCCCTTCTTGAGGGGACCTCCCCAAGCTAGGGATCAAACCCAGGTCTCCTGCACTAGAGCAGGATTCTTTACCATCTGAGTCACATCTCTTGGACTTTAATGTATTAAGAGTTGCTAGTTGAAATGGCAGACTCATGCTAAGTGATCATATTACTAGATATGAAATCAGTGTTATCACAGAACAGTCTACTAATGTGCTTTTGGTTGACAGGCATTGCTTAGCTGGAAAATAGCATGACATGAAACAGCAATCATATTCTATAAATCATGCTGTATTTTAATACTAGACACATATGTCTACATGTTAATTTCCATTTTTTACTCTAAGGTGCTTTAAGCTAACTATATAAAATGTTTCCATTTCTCTTCATTTATATACTTTGGTCTTTCCTACTAAAATAGGAAATTAATGTAGATAACATTTAAACAAATAATCATAATTGTATTCAGTCATGTCTGACTTTGTGCGACCTCATAGACGGCAGCCCACCAGACTCCTCTGTCCCTGCAAGTCTCCAGGCAAGAATATTGGAATGGGTTGCCATTTCCTTCTCCATTTTAATACATTATTTAATAAATGTTCATATAATAATTTATCTCATTATTATATTATTTAAATATAAAAATAATACATTAGAAAAAGAATGAACACAGTACAACCTTGATTGTTGCTGTTTTTCAGTAGCTAAGCCATGTCTGACTCTTTGGAACCCCATAGATTGCAGCACGCCAGGCTCTTCTGTCCTCCACTATCTCCCAGTTTGCTCAAATTCATGTTCATTGAGTGGGTGGGTAATTCCATCTAATCATCTCATCTTCTGCAGCCTCTTCTCTTTTACCTTCCGTCTTTCCCTTCAGCGGGGTCTTTTCCAAAGAGTTGACTCTTCACATTATGTGAACAAAGTATCAGAGCTTCAGCTTCAGCATCAGTACTTCAAATGAATATCAGGGATGATTTCCTTTAGAATGGACTGATTTGATGTCCTTTCAGTCCATGGGGGTCTCAAGAGTTTATTCCAGCACCACAATTCAAAAGAATTAATTTTTGGTGCTCAGTCTTGTTTATGGTAGAACTCATATCCATACATAACTACTGCAAAAACCACAACTTTGAATGTATGGCCCTTTGTCAGCAAAGTGATATCTCTGCTCTTAAATATGCTGGCTAGATTTGTCATAACTTTCCTTCCAGTGAGCAAGTGTCTTTTAATTTCATGGCTGCAGTCACCACCTGCAGTGATTTTGAAGCCCAAGAAAATAAAATCTGTCACTGTTCCTACTTTTTCCCCTCCTATTTACCATGAAGTGATGGCACAGATGCCATGATCTTAGTTTTTTTAATGTTGAGTTTCAAGCCAACTTTTTCCACTCTCCTCTTTCACTTTCATCAAGAGGCTCTTTAGTTCCTCTTGCTTTCTGCCATGAGGGTGGTGTCATCTGCATATCTGAGGTTATTGATATTTCTCCCAGCAATCTTGATACCAGCTTGTGCTTCATCCAGTCTGACATTTCACATGATGTACTCTGCATACAAGTTAAATAAGCAGGGTGACAATATATAGCCTTGACATACTCCTTTCCCAATTTGGAACCAGTCTGTTGTTCCATGTCCTGTTCTAACTGTTGTTTCTTGACCTGCATACAGGTTTATCAGGAGATAGGTAAGGTGGTCTGGTATTCCCATCTCTTTAAGAATTTTCCACAGTTTGTGTGACCCACAGAGTCAAAGGCTTTCAGTTCAGTTTAGATCAGTCACGTCTGACTCTTTGCGACCCCATGAATCGCAGCACACCAGGCCTCCCTGTCCATCACCAACTCCCAGAGTTTACTCAAACTCATGTCCATCGAGTCGGTGATGCCATCCAACCATCTCATCCTCTGTGGTCACCTTCTCCTCCTTCCCCCAACCCCTCCCAGCATCAAGGTCTTTTCCAGTGAGTCAGCTCTTCACATGAGGTGACCAAAGTATTGGAGTTTCAGCTTCAGCTTCAGTCCTTCCAATGAACACCCAGGACTGATCTCCTTTAGGATGGACTGGTTGGATCTCCTTGCAGTCCAAGGGACTCTCAAGAGTCTTCTCCAACACCACAGTTCAAAAGCATCAATTTTTTGGCTCTCAGCTTTCTTCACAGTCCAACTCTCACATCCATACATGACCACTGGAAAAACCATAGCCTTGACTAGATGGACCTTTGTTGGCAAAGTAATGTCTCTGCTTTTTAATATGCTGTCTAGGTTCATCATAACTTTCCTTCCAGGCAGTAAGCGTCTTTTAATTTCATGGCTGCAGTTACCATCTGCAGTGATTCTGCAGCCCAAAAAAGTCTGACACTGTTTCCGCTGTCTCCTCATCTATTTCCCATGAAGTGATGGACCAGATGCTCAAGTGTAGTCAATGAAGCAGAAGTAAATGTTTTTCTGAACCTACCTTGCTTTCTCCATGATCCACTGGATATTGGCAATTTGACCTCTGGTTCTTCCACCTCTTTGAAACCCAGCTTGCACATCCAGAAGTTTTTGATTCACATATTGCTGAAGTCTAGCTTGAAGGATTTTGAGTGTAACCTTGCTAGCAGGTGAGATGAGTGCAATTGTATTGTACTTTGAACATTCTTTGTTATTGTCCCTCTTTGGGATTGGAATGAAAACTGACCTTTTCCAGTCCTGTGGCCACTGCTCTACAATCTTATGTTCAGTAATGATTACTATAATGTGGAACTGTTAAAACATGCATTTAAATTAGTCAATCATATGTGTGATCAACTTTAAATTTTTCAAAATAGCAATTTCTCCCATAGAGTGGCTGCCTATCTCATATTTTCTCAGGATATTTTGATCTTAGAGATCCCATTCCATTTCAGAAACATGCAAAGAAATGTTCTTCTAAGTCATTATTTTTTTAAAAAACTGACTTAAATTTTTAGAAGTTAATTCTGGGGTTTGATTCAAAAACAGTCTATAATTGATATATTAAAGGTAAGATGCATTTAACACCAAAAAAAGCATTATTTGATGACAGTTTTCACATGCCTGGAGTTCAGTAAGCATGAAGTGTATTTAAAAAGCTTTGCTTGACAGATATAATAAACAAAAGAAGACAGCAATAAGCTTAATCTATAAACAATGTTGAGACACTATTAAGAACCATTTCTTCACATTGTTATGTTTCGCTTTCAGAAAGAAAACTTTCCCTTTGTACAATCTATTTAATGGCACTTGCTGATTAATAAGCATTACTTAATATGAATTAAACACATCAAACTATACTCATATTTCATTCTGATGGAAACACAAAACAAAAAACACATCCTGAAATCAATGAGATAATTCACTTAGCCTCCATGGTAACATTAACTTATAATTGCTTTGGTTATATTAATTTCCATCCTAGCTTGACTATTATTTCATTAGATTTCCCCCCCTGTATTTAGTATCTTTTCTAAATTGCTTCATTGGGTGCATTATTATACTTGGGTTGAATTTTAACTAGTTTATTCTTTCATGGTACATCAGTATCTGTGATTATTTAATATAAAAGATAAAACCTATGAAATTAAAATGCTTATTAGGGTCAGTAAAATTGAAATTGGGAATAGGGATCAATTCAAAATATCCATGAGAATCAAATGGGTAAAGTTTAAGAGTCAAGCATCCTTCAGTAGTAAGGGGACATTACTGAGGGAATATCTATCATCTCAAAAAAATAAATAAATAAACTATTTATAAGTAGCTTCATTACATCAGCATTTCAGTAATAAAAATGAGGACTTAATTACTTCTTTAAATTTAATAATAACTATGCTTAAAGTTACTCCCTTGGAACAAATTGATCTTATTTGAAGAAATTTGGCAATTTGTTAATCAAATATTTACTTCTTATGAGTTACTAAAAAGATAATGAGCATTCATAAGTGGGACAATCAGAGCACTGATTTCACAGTAACAAAGTAAAATGATCTCTGTCCCAAGTTTTTATATCTTTCCCTTTTCTCCTCCTCTATCCTTTCCTCCTTCATCATCTCCTCCATCTTCTCACCTTGATTGCCTTCTTCTTCTCTTCACTTCCTCTATCAAGTGGCTCTGAAGAAGGCTTTATATAAAGTCACTGAAAAGGGTCTTTCAAGCTTTAATATGAGGACACTTGCATCAGTGATTTTCATCTAGTCGACAATCAGTGAGGCCCAAGACTGTCCATTCTAATAAGATCTCAGGTTATATCACAGCTTAATAGTCCACAGACCTCACTGGAATAGCAGGATATAGAGTACTTAGAAAAATGCCTGAGAATCACCTAATTCCTATTAAATCAACATTCCCCACTATGTTCTAGGATTTGATACTTTTAATAAGCTTCCCAGAGGATTTCAAATATGTAGTCTAGAGCTGAAAACCATTATTCTATCCCGTGAAAATGGGGCAACTCTAGGTCACTTGTACCATTTGACTGATTATTCCTTGTCTGAAACTTAATCATGCTGACCTTCCCTTTGATCTCCTATCAGTGTTGTTAAGCCCTCTACCCCTAATTGGGAGATTAAGCAAACATAATTGACGTGCAAACTGGTAGGAAGAGTCGGGAAGAAAAAGACCTAAATGGGGAAGAGAAATATTGTGTGCCTAATTCTGAAGGCAAAATATTCAGATAAATAAGAGACAGAAAACTTCCTTTCTCCCAACCAGCAGCTGTATACATGACAAATATCCTGTGTAGCCCCCAATTACATTTCTAAGCACATTTTAAAGTACGCTTATTTTATTTTTATTTCACTTTATTCCAACTAGCACTCAATGATCTTCACCTCTATGCTGCCTTTATTATTTCTGCCTATTGATCAAATTTCGACAAACTGTGTCCATGAAACACACTGTGTCCATTAAATAGATGTTGAATAATTTTAGTGCTAGGCTGTTTTTGGTTACAAACTTGGAGGTTTGAATAAGAAAAATGTTCAGGGTAATGCAGAGGTGATTTGGGTTGAATGTGAAGAAGAATTTATTGACTATTAGAGTGATAAAAACACTGTAATGAGACTCTGAATGGGCTTCCTGAGTCTTTGTCAGTATTTAAGAGAAATCTCTTTTGAATGCTTCAGACCTCCACTTAATTTAAGACAGCAGACTTGATGAAATGCTCTCTAGAGGTACCTTCTAGTTGGATTGTAATCTAATATTATTGTATTTTAATTCAATATTTATTCCTATGAATGGTGAAATTGTGCCCCCACCACCAAGATGAACACTTTGGGTTATATAACATGCTTCTCAGTTCAGTTCAGTTGCGACCCCGTGGACTGCAGCACGCAATGCCTCCCTGTCCATCAACAACTCTCAGAGTTTACTCAAACTCATGTCCATTGAGTCGGTGATGCCATCCAACCATCTCATCTTCTGTCATCCCCTTATCCTCCTGCCTTCAATCTTTCCCAGCATCAAGGTCTTTTCAAATGAGTCAGCTCTTCGCATCAGGTGGCCAAAGTAAAAAGCATCAATTATCAGAATAGACTTTAAATGAAGCAAATAAAGCTCAAAGACCATCCAAGAATATACATTACTTCTAGAGCATGATGAAATGTGTAGAAAATCCAGTTTAATGAAACTAACACTAAACTAAATACCACTATTAATTTTCCCATGGGAGAATAATTAGACACATCAGTGTGACCAATGCTGGGTAGACTGTAAGAATCACATAAAGGCATTTAAAGTAAAAATGTCTGGTCCTCTTTCTACTTTCTGATTCAATAAGTTTAGGAGAGGGGTCAGGAAATTCATTTTTTTTTTTAATTGGGAGCCCCAAGGTTTTCAGCAGTTCCCTTTATCATAAATCAACATTTCCAAACCTCTGGAAATACTCTTAAAATACCCTCTTTCTATTACTATTACTTTCCAGGAAGGGTAAAGTTCTTATTTGTATGGGAAGGCAGAGATAGAGACGGGTCTTAAACTGGACTCCTGCTTCCTGTCTCACACTAGATCATAGAATAATTGAAAATAATTGCTGTCACACAGGGTCAGGCCTCAGGACACATAAAGATTATATCCTAATCAGAACAGGGAAGGAATTTTGAATTTTAATAATTAGTTACTTATTTTAACCAATAGCATAAGCCTATATTCTTTGAAAAAGGCTCTTGGAGAAGATGACTAATTTTTAAAAATAATTGAACCTAGCAAGGTAGAATTATAAAAACATACATGGCTTTTCTAAACTGCCACAATAATATCCATTTTTCACATCAGAAAAAAAATGTAACATATTTTATTCCTAATTAGAAGGCAATGGAACCCCACTCCAGTACGCTTGCCTGGAAAATCCCATGGACGGAGGAGCCTGGTGGGCTGCAGTCCATGGGGTCGCTAAGAGTCGGACATGACTGAGGACTTCACTTTCACTTTTCACTTTCATGCCTTGGAGAAGGAAATGGCAACCCACTCCAGTGTTCTTGCCTGGAGAATCCCAGGGACGGGGGAGCCTGGTGGGCTGCCGTCTATGGGGTCGCACAGAGTCGGACACGAATGAAGTGACTTAGCAGCAGCAGCAGTCTGATTTTAACCATTTCAAAGGAACTGACTGATCATACCATTAGGTATACATGCCTACAGGTACTGTAATAGTTTTATTCTATATGCTATAGCTGCTACACTTCAGGTGCCAAGACCTACCAACCCCTTACTGCCATTCAGAGTCAGTAAAACATGCCTAGATTTGGGAGCTTCTAATCAAGTCTGACCCTTGTCCCAAATATATCCCTGGTGACCCATGGGCTATGACAAGATAATATTGTTAGTTAGGAATATTGTCAAATAGGAAGGGAATCTTGTCTAATTCATTCTTCATCACTAGCTGCTTTATTCATTTATTTAATGAAGTTTTATTCAATCTATTTTTAAAAGACATGCTTAAGTGATTCATTAAGGGAACTTAGAGTTGATTTTAAACTACACTCTCAGCCACTAGGGAAATTCTCCCTTATTAATAGGTTGTTGACATCAGCAAAGTTTACAAGTCAGGATTCAAAAATAGAAAAACAATATTGCCTATTATATGAACTATAAAAAGTATACTTGAGAGGGAGTATGAGTTTTTGCATAGTATTTCCAGGAAAAAAAATACATATATTTATAAATACACATAAAATCTGTGTATTTCAAGATAACAAAGGAAGTGTATGTGTCAGCCTAATAAAAATATGAATAGTATATAAAATATATATTTTTATAAAAATAAATTACTTTTAAAAAAAAGAAAGATGTTATAACCACAAATATTAAAAAGATGAAAAGAAAATTGATGGCTACACTTTACAATATACAAATAAATGACATAGTGAAAATAAAGTGATAAAAAATGGAGTGATCATATTATGGACATGTTACAAACAAAAAAAAATTGAGGAAAACTTGACATTCAGCTTTTCCAAATCAGTTCGAATTACAGCAGACCAAACATCTCTATATTCAGACTTCATGAACACACACGCACACACAAAACACACACATGAACAATCCCTTTGTTTATCCTACTTCTTTATCCAAAATATCAGCAGACAGGAATAAAGATAATCTCTCCCAACCAGTATATATCTGGATGAGTTTCCTTCCAAAATTGGCACACACAAAAAAAAGCCAACTATGTGATGAAAATAATCACAAAATATTAAAACATAAAAGACAGACTCTCACTAAGGAAGTAATGAATAAATATTTGCTGAATTAATGAATTATATTAGTCTAAAATTCTCATTTTAGGAGGAAATTGAAATCCAAATAAACTGACTTCTTTATGGACAAGTCCAAAATATGTCCATATGTCTCTAAGAGATATCACTGTCTCATCAGGGTTTCACAGACAATATCTAGTTTCTTAATAGCACAGCAGAGCCCACATTTAAAACTTATTAATATTCAATTTGGAAATTAAAATACCAAATGATGCTCAAATGCAAGGTGAAATACTATATTTAATAGCACCAGAAAACTGGAAATTAGCCATCTTCAGATAAATCAATGCATTCCTTTCTTATGTTAGTTTTTCTTTTTTAATCCAAATCCAAACCCATTCATGTTCTTTCTGTCCCAAATGAAAAGATGCTCTTTTCCTGTTTTAGACAGTTCTTAATTGGGCTTCCCAGGTGGCACTAGTGGTAAAGAACCCACTTGCCAAGACATGGGTTCGATACCTGGGTCAGGAAGATCCCCTGGAGGAGGGCATAGCAACCCACTCCAGTCTCCTTGCCTGGAGAATCCCGTGGGCAGAGAAGCCTGTAGAGCTGCAATCCGTAGGGTTACAAAGAGTCGGACACAACTGGAGCAGCCGATCACGCGTGAGCCCTAGGTTATCCAGCACATTAATGATCAAGTTCAAATTCTTGCATCGTGCGGTTCTGTGCTGTCACTTTAGTCATGACTGACTCTGTGACCCAAGGGACTGCAGCCCACCAGGCTCCTCTGTCCATGGGAATCTCCAGGCAAGAATACTGGAGTAGGTTGCCATGCCTTTCTCCAGGGGATCTCTCCCGCCCAAGGATCAAACCTGTGTCTCATACAGTCTCCTACATTGGCAGTCAGGTTCTTTACCACTAGTGACACCTGGGAAGCCCAAAGTGAGAATGTTAGTCATTCAGTCATGCCCGACTCTTTGCGACTTCCTGGACTATAGCCCACCAGGCTCCTCTGACCCATGGAATTCTCCAGGAAAGAATATTGGAGTGGATGGCCATTCCCTTCTCCAGGGAATCTTCCCCATCCAGGAATTTAACCCAGGTCTCCTGCATTTCAGGCAGATTTTTTTTTTAACCATCTGAAACATCAGGGAAGACTTTTGCATTATAAATTATTTTTATTCTATCAGCTATAATCAGCTTCATTTTTTACCAGCCGGTTTTTCATGTCCAATATTTGAGATTATCATATTTAAAATAAATTTTAAGAAAAATCCTCCTTATATCTCATGCTCTTCATGACCCTTAGAGAGCCAAGCATTTTTCAAAGAGTTGATTATAACATTTTTCTGATATACCTCAAATATCTATCTCCAGCCATTTTTCACAGTATCTCTAAACATCTCACCTTAGTTTCCAATTAGTAACTGATTATTTATTAGGCATTTCTACTTGGATGGATAAGAAATCTCTATGACTCATAAAGGACATAGCTAAGCTTTTATTTCCATCAGTCCAGCTGCAGTACTAACCTCTGCCTACCTTGATCTCAGTGACTACTGCCATCATTGATTTAACTGATTCAACTTCTAACTTGGAATCCAATCTCAAATTTTTTCTCTTCTCTCACAGCCAAATTGGTTGGTTACCAGGCCTCATTATGAACTCGTGTCTATTTCTTAAATTGCCTTTTCATCTTTTTTTCTGTATTTTAAAGCCCTTTTCTGCCTATCCAATGTTTACACATATTCAAGGTTCAAGTCAATAGAAATCTCTATTGTTAATCTTTCATTGACTCTTTTACCCAGAACCCCTTACTTTGCATCCCCATCAAACTTTGTTCTTGGTGATCTTATTTCATGGCATACAGATTTCTATTACAGCCCTAACCCCATTATGTTGTAACTGGGTACTTCTGTGACTGTCTATATCAGGAATACAGAACTTTGGAGGCACAAATCAATTTATTTTCACCTGTTATCTTCACATCTGGCACTTAAAATGTGAATAACTAAAGTGATTTATATATATCTTCTTTAATTCTAGAAGAATAATTTGTCCTAGAGTCATTTTACATAACAACATGACTGCAAATGATGAGCAATGAAGACTAAGATATTATTCAAATACTGTTCAAACTTACGACAAAAGTCATAGAAATAAGATTACATTTAGCATTTTCAGATCAGTTCAGTCACTCAGGCATGTTCGACTCTTTGCGACCCCATGAATCGCAGCATGCCAGGCCCTCCTATCCATCATCAACTCCAGGAACTGGAGTTTTAAATACTGATCTTACAGAGGAAAAAACTGAATCCCAAACAGGGTCCAACTTCAAGTCCATGTCTTAGTAATAACATAGATTTTTAAAGCCACCTAAAATAGTTACACCAGAAACACATTTCAAACATATACAAAAAAAAATGTTTTCAAAATATTACTTTTATTCTCATAGAAGGTATGCTTTTTTATTATTATTATTTTTTAAAGGATAATCTTGCTTGCTTAAAAGTTAAATGATCTCCTTTCTGGTGTTTTTCTAACTTTTTTTCATCACAATTTACAATACAAACATTTTACATCATGGCTCAGTATACATATCCATGATGAAAAGTTTTAAGGCATTATATTGACCTTAATTATGGGTAAAGCATTTTGATACTTTCTATTGTATTCTTATCTGGTTTATTTTCTTCTAATCTATTCTACTTCAATAAAAAATTAATGTTGGTCAGGGTCCATGAAAGTGACTTTACACTCAAAAGCTGAGTGCCGAAGAATTGATGCTTTTGAACTGTGGTGTTGGAGAAGACTCTTGAAAGTCTTTTGGACTGCAGTGAGATCCAACTAGTCCATTCTAAAGGAGAACAGTCCTGGGTGTTCATTGGTAGGACTGATGTTGAAGCTGCAACTCCAATACTTTGGCCACCTGATGCGAAGAGATGACTCATTTGAAAAGACCCTGATGCTGGGAAAGATTGAGGGCAGGAGGAGAAGGGGATGACAGAGGATGAGATGGTTGGATGGCATCACTGACTCGATGGACATGGGTTTGGGTGGACTCTGGGAGTTGGTGATGGACAGGGAGGCCTGGCGTGCTGTGGTTCATGGGGTTGCAAAGAGTTGGCCATGACTGAGCAACTGAACTAAACAAGTTGCATCCAGTTGTCAGAGAGCATTATAGAATTGGAAAGACAAAGGTCAAAATAGAAAATTAGGAAACTAATCTTAGTGCCTTTTTTATATGTGTGCAGCAAATTGGCCTTCTAAAGAATTCAGGAATGTAGAGTCACTGGAGATGAAATTTTCTTCTCCTGAGGTTTTATGATCCCAGAGGCTGTGGAAAACCATTGTGCACCAGTGCCGGCCACAGTGTTCTACCTCCACAACTGAGACTGCTGATTCCCAGAAGTTTGTGGACTTCCCTTGATCCCAGCCAAAAGGCTAAGAGCAACAGTTTGTGTTACTTATCCCCACCATTATAACTGAAAATTTAGGGTAGTGAAGTCTGAATTTGTCCTGCATGGTGATGTTTTCAGATGAGGGCCAGTATAAAACATGTGAGATTCTCTTCAAGTAAAGGTGTTATATAAGATAATATACATTTTATAAGAAATAAATGTATCTATAGATATTATTTAAAGCTGTTACGCATTACTGGTATACCTTTAAAAATTATTATCTCTATGATGTGAAAAAAATTTGGACATCTTCAAAAATTACCAAAAAGTCATAATAAAAGGAATATAATTATTGTTCTTTTCTTTTTGAAAATTCTGCATAAGCACTACATGATTTTTGAGAAATATGTCTCTATAAATATGCAAAATTAAAAAGAACATTCTCTTATTGTAGCAATCAGTTCAGTTCAGTTCAGTCACTCAGTCGTATCTGACTCTTTGAGACCCCATGAACTACAGCACTCCAGGAATCCCGGTCCATCACCAACTGCCAAAGTGTGCTCAAACTCAAGTCCATAGAGTTGGTGATGCCATCCAACCATCTCATCCTGTCTCATCCCCTTCTCCTTCTGCCTTCAATCTTTCCCAGCATCAGGGTCTTTTCAAATGAGTCAGTTCTTCACATCAGGTGTCCAAATCTTGGAGTTTCAAATACAGTATCAGTCTTTCCAATGAATAATCAAGACTGATTTCCTTTAGGATTGACTGGTTGGATCTCCTTGCACTCCAAGGGACTCTCAAGAAGTCTTCTCCAACACCACAGTTCAAAAGCGTCAATTCTTCAATGCTCAGCTTTCTTTATAGTCCTACTCTCACATCCACACATGATAACTGGAAAAACCACAGCTTTGACTAGATGGACCTTTGTTGGCAAAATAATGTCTCTGCTTTATAATATATTATCTAGGTTGGTCATAGCTTTTCTTCCAAAGAGCAAGCATCTTTTAATTCCATGGCCTTAGTCACCATCAGCAGTGATTTTGCAGCCCCCCAAAATAAAGTCTGTAATTTTTTCCATTGTTTCCCCATCTATTTGCAATGAAATAATGGGACTAAATGCCATGATCTTAGTTTTCTGCATGTTGAGTTTCAAGCCAACTTTTTCACTCTCCTCTTTCACTTTCATCAAGAGGCTCTTTAGCTCTTCTTTGCCTTCTGCCATAAGGGTGGTGTTATCTGCATATCTGATGCTATTGATATTTATCCCAGCAATCTTTTTTTTTATCACAGTATTTTAATTTTAATTTTTAATTTTTTAAATTTATTTATTTTAATTTGAGGCTAGTTACATTATAATATTGTAGTGGATTTGCCATACATTGATATGAATCAGCCATGGGTGTACATGTGTTCCCTGTCCTGAACCCCCCTCCCACCTCCCTCCCCATCCCATCCCTCTGGGTCATCCCAGTGCACCAGCCCTGAGCACCCTTTCTCATGCATCGAACCTGGACTGGCGATCTGTTTCACATATGATCTCCTGGCAATCTTGATTCCAGCTTGTGCTTCTTCCAGCCCAGCATTTCACATGATACACTCTGCATATAAGTTAAATAAGCAGGGTGACAATATACAGCCTTGACGTACTCCTTTCCTGATTTGGAAAGAGTCTGTTGTTCCAACCAGTTCTAACTGTTGCTTCTTGACCTGCATACAGATTTCTCAAGAGGCAGGTCAGGTGCTATGGTATTCCCATCTCTTTCAGAATTTTCCAGTTTGTTGTGATCTACACAGTCAAAGGCTTTGGTATAGTCAATGAAGCAGAAGTAGATGTTTTTCTGGGGCTCTCATGCTTTTTCAATGATCCAATGGATGTTGGCTATTTGATCTCTGTACAACTGCTATTGTAGCAATAACCAATGTCAACTTTGGGGGTGTCTATAATTCAACCTGCCTATTATAGCTCAATGGTAGTAGGACAGTTAAGACAGCACAAAATACACAACCAAAAGCTTTCAAGACAGTAGTTGAGATTGTGCCTGTCTACATACAATATTTTTAATTCTCACTGATATGTTTAATCCTCAATGATAAAGGAATTATCATTCTTTTTAACTTTGACAATCTAATTGTGAAAATACTTAGTTTTAAGAAATATGTAGTTGACTATAAGTGAAGAAAAACATTTTTACAAATTTTTTGCATAAATATTATTTCTTTTAAATTGTATTAAAATATTTTGTTTTAAAAATAAAAATACTGTATTGTATTTAAAATAATCTTTCCTCTTTTAAAATTTCTAACTTTTATGTCATGTTTAAAAACAAGTCATCATAACTTTTACCTATGTTTTTCTAGTACTATGAGTATTTCATGCTTTTGAAACTTTTAGTTTATAATCCATCTATAATCTATTGTCTATTTGATGCCTTTAAAATTTAATGTACAATTAATCTCATATTTTGTTTTGTGGTGGGGATCTAACTTAGTTTTTACATGAAAGTGAAAGTTGCTCAGTTGTGTCCAACTCTTTGAAACCCAATGGACTATACAGTCCATGGAATTCTACAGGCCAGAAATCTGGAGTGTGTAGCTGTTCCTGTCGCCTGGGGATCTTCCATGCCAGGAATTGAACCGGGGCTTCCGGCATTGCAGACGAATTCTTTACCACTGAGCCACTGGGGAAATCCCCTATTATTAATTTTTTTCCCCATACAATGAACCATTTGATCCAACACCATTTATTGAATAATCTCTATATTTTTCATTAAAATGCTAACTTTATAGAAACCAAATTACTGTATAGACTTTATATTGCACCTGGACTTTTTATTACATTCCACTGAGTTAATTCCATTCAGAACTAATGTGATACTATTTTCATACTTACTACTTTATAACATTTAAATACTTGGAAAAGTCCTTCTACATAGGTCTTCCTTTTAAGTGTGGGGGTAATTTATTAAATATATTTTCCATGAATACTTTAGGCTATTTTTGTTCAATTAAAAGCAAAACATTGAGAATTGACTGAAGGTTAAATTAAAGCTTAATTTTAGAAGAACTGACATTATCATCCTATGAGTCCCCTCATTTTATGGGTCCCCTCATCTTGGAATGTGGTAACTCTCCATTTATTTAAATTTTATGTTGGTAGACTTTGTAAAATATTTTCTGTTGGCAAAATATTGTGGTTTGATTTTTATTTTAAACTATCCACAATTACCTGTGTCAGAGTCTGTCTCTCATCTCCATCGTTTCTGTAGTCAATGAAATTAAATACATCTTCAATACATGCAACATCCTCATTGTTAAGAAAAATAATCTTTTGGGGTAACAGTTATCTGAGTTCAAGTAATATTCAAAACAGAGCAAAATCTCAGTTGTTCTTATAGTCATAATGCTGTAACTGCTCCATTAAGAAAAACATTCACGGGCAAAATACTTTGGATAACTGCAAAATAAACATCATCAGTGATATGTGAAAATGATACTTTGGGTCTATCTTTTATTACTTCACCATAAATTAGTATAGTTACTATTTCTCTTGAAAATATTTATGTTAATGGCAAGAAGTATCCATGATACTATTATAAATTTTCAAATTATCAATAAAATTGTTATTGGCTTGAGAAATGGAGTACGTCTGATATTTTGAGAATTTACATGTATTCTAATAAAACAAGTAAAAATGTCACTTGACATAAGCACAATTGACAAGTATCCAGTATCCACTTCTTTTCTTTCTCATCCCAGTGCCACTTACTTAATTCTTCCTCCAGCTGAACCAATTAAATCAGCAAATAGATGATGTATCTCAGATTAATGCAAGGCAGAACTCTAAGGAGGGTATTTTTCTTCAGGCTTGCCCAACTCCCTAATCATGAGAGTAGCAAACAGTGACTATAATGAGTGTTCTATTAATTAGAGGACACTCTCATGTCACATGTAGATCATTTTGAAATATTCTCTAGTATAGTTAAAGATAGTTATTCTAATGAGAGTCAACTCTTTCGCTACAAAGCGTTCAGAATAAATTGCTATTACTGCCATAATAAAATTATCATATTTATTTATTTTTTTTGGCTGTGTCAGGTCTTAGCTGTGGCACATGGGATCTTTGACTGAGATGCACAGACTCTCTAGCTGTGGCCAATGGGCTCATTAGAATCAGCACGTGGGCTTAGTTGATCCATGGCATGTGGAATCTCAGTTCCCTGACCAGGGATTGAGTCCATGTCCCCTTCATTGCAAGGTGGAATCTTAACCACTGAACTGCCAGGGAAAACCCACAAACTGCTTCTAATCATAACATTTTCAGATATTTCTGACTTTTCTTCTCAATGTCCTCTCAATAATCCTTCAAATGTGCAGTACTCTCTCTGATCTCACTGCTAGACCTGCTTCTACCAACCCACAGTTTGCATTCCTGTAGTGTAAATGCCTGACATTAAACTTCTGATTGTGGCTTCCCAGGTGGCGCTAGTGGTAAAGAACCTGCCTGCCAATGCAGGAGACACAGGAGAGGTGGGTTCAATCTCTGAGTTGGAAAGATCCATTGGAGGAGGAAATAGCAAGACTCTCCAGCATTATCGCCTGGAGAATCCCATGGACAGAGGAGTCTGGTGGGCTACAGTCCATGGGGGTCGCACAGAGTTGGGCGCGGTTGAAGCAACTTAGCAGGCATACAAGCTTTTGATTGCTAAGTGTTAGTTGCTCAGTTGTGTCCGACTCTTTGTGACCCCATGGACCATAGTCCTGCAGGTTCCTCTGTCCATGGAATTCTCCAGGCAATAATAACGGAGTGGGTTACCATGCCCTTCTCCAGGGGATCTTTCTGCCCATGTACTGAACTCAGGTCTCGTGCATTGCAGGCATATTCACTGCCATCTGAGCCACCAGGAAGCCCTTGATTGCTAAGACATCCACTTCTAAGACATTCATCTCAAACAAACACATCCCAGGTGTATGACACAGATGCTAGTAAACGCCTAGATAAGAAGCCAGACTGTACCTGCTCATGAAGTTCTCCTGTTAGGAAAAAAGCTTTTGGTAATCCAGATAACTGACATTTTAAGTGACCTCACTTTTCTGTTTCCATACCTAAATTCTTGCTGCTATATTTAAAATTGATCAGTAAAGAGTGAACTTGTAAAGTCCTAGGTACTAACCTGTACTCACTCCAACAAAGACAGGGCTACAGGTCTCCACTTTCTACCTGTGACCTCACCGGGCAGCCACTGAGCCTGCCCTCCCTCCTTGACCTGTGAATAATAAACCCCGCTTTTTCAAAGTTCCCTGATGGTTACTGCTGAGGCATGTCTTGCAATTATAATAAGAACCACAAGGGCTGGTCCAGCCACAAGGTTGACCCAGATCCAGAAAATACCTGTAGGGACTTATCACATGTAGTAGTGGCCCAGATGAATGCCTCAACCATTCCGAGTATACAAAATCACCGTCTATAGGCTAAAACTAACATGAAATATTTCCTCAAAATATCTGAGCATAAATCTATATCATTTATATCTATGGCTAACCACTGTGTGTGCCCACATGCAAATATCATCAGTTAAGTTCATCAGTCGTGTCCAACACTTTGTGACACCATGGATTACAGCATGCCAGGCTTCCCTGTCCATCCCAACTCCTGGAGCTTACTCAAACTCACGTCCATCGAGTCAGTGATACCATCCATCCAACTGTCTCATCCTCTGTTGTCCCCTTCTCCTCTTGCCTTCAATCTTTCTAAGCATCAGAGTCTTTTCAAATGATTCAGTTCTTCACATCAGCTGGTCAAAGTATTGGAGTTTCAGCTTTAGCATCAGTCCTTCCAGTGAATATTCAAGACTGACTTTCAGGATTGACTGGTTAAATCTCCTTGCAGTAAAAGGGACTCTAAGAGTCTTCTCCAACACTTCAGTTCAAAAGCATCAATTCTTTGGTACTCAAGTTTCTTTATAGTCCAACTCTCACATCCACACATGACTACTGGAAAAACCATAGCTTTAACTAGACAGAACTTTGTTGGCAAAGTAATGTCTCTGCTTTTTAATATGCTGTCTAGGTTGGTCATAGCTTTTCTTCCAAGGTCAAGCATCTTTTAATTTAATGACCTCAGTAACCATCTGCAGTGATTTTGGAACCCAAAGAAATAAAGTCTGTCATTGTTTCCCCATTTATTTGCCATGAAATGATGGGACCGGATGCCACGATCTTAGTTCTCTGCATGGTGAATTTTAAGCCAACTTTTTCACTTTCTTCTTTCACTTTAATCAAGAGGCTCTTTAGTTCTTCTTCACCTTCTGCCATAAGGGTGGTGTCATCTGCATATCTGATGTTACTGATATTTCTCCTACAAATCTTGATTCCAGCTTGTGCTTCATCCAGCCTGGCATTTCATATGATATACTTTGTATGTAAGTTAAGTAAACAGGGTGACAATATACAGCTTTGAAATACTCCTTTCCGATTTGGAACCAGTCTGTTGTTCCATGTCCAGTTCTGACTGTTGCTTCTTGAACTGTATACAGAATTCACAGGAGGCAGGTAATGTCGTCTGGTATTCCCATCTCTTTCTGAATTTTCCACAGTTTGTGGTGATCCACACAGTCAAAGGCTTTGGCATAGTCAGTAAAGCAGAAATAGATGTTTTTCTGGAACTCTCTTGCTTTTTTGATGATCCAAAAGATGTTGGCAATTTGATCTCTGGTTCCTCTGCCTTTTCTAAATCCAGCTTGAACATCTGAAAGTTCACGGTGCATGTACTGTTGAAGACTGGATTGGAGAATTTTGAGCATTATACTGCTAGCATGTGAGATGAGTACAATTGTGTGGTAGTCTGAACATTCTTTAACGTTGCACTTCTTTGGGATTCGAATGAAAACTGACCTTTTTCAATCCTGTGGTCACTGCTGAGTTTTCCAAATTTGCTGGCATATTGAGTGCAGCACTTTTATAACATCATCTTTTAGGATTTGAAATAGCTTAACTGGAATTCCATCACTTCTACTAACTTTGTTTGTAGTGATGCATCCTAAATCCCACTTGACTTCACATTCCAGGATGTCTGGCTCTAGGTGAGTGATCATACCATCATGATTATCTGGGTGGTGAAGATCTTTCTTGTACAGTTCTTCTGTGTATTCTTGCCACCTCTTAATATCTTCTGCTTCTGTAGGTCCATATCATTTCTGTCATTTATTGTGCCCATCTTTGCATGAAATGTTCCCTTGGTATCTCTAATTTTCTTGAAGAGATCTCTAGTCTTCCCCATTCTATTGTTTTCCTCTATTTCTTTGCACTGATCACTGAGGAAGGCTTTCTCATCTCTCCTTGCTATTCTTTGGAACTCTGCATCCAAATGGGTATATCTTTCCTTTTCTCCTTTGCCTTTAGCATTTCTTCTTGTCTCAGTTATTTGTAAGGCCTCCTAAGACAACCATTATGCTTTTTTGCATTTCTTTTTCTTTGGGATGGTCTTGATCACTGCCTCCTGTACAATGGCATGAACCCCGTTCATAGTTCTTCAGGCACTCTGTCTATCAGACCTAATCCCTTGAATCTATTTCTCACTTCCACTGTATAATTGTAAGGGATTTGATTTGGGTCATACCTGAATGGTCTAGTAGTTTTCCCTACTTTCTTCAATTTCAACCCGAATTTGGCAATAAGGAGTTCATGATCTGAGCTTCAGTCAGCTCTCTCCCAATCTTGTTTTTGCTGACTGTATAGAGCAAACATCATAACTATGCAGAAAAGCATGTATAAAAATCATCTTTGTTCTAACTTTTATTTGGTCCATAAGGGAACTTGAGAAAACTGAATTCCTTGAATCTCAGTTAGTTTAGAAATAGGACTAAATGTCTCATCATCTGATGTCCTCAGTTCAGTGTTCTTTTCAATCTTTTCAAACACTCCTTGGCTTTGTCTTGTACCCAGAGCATTTCCAGAGAAGAGGCACAATTTTGTATATTTCTTTTTACCCCTTGAGCCTTTAGCATGGCTTTAAACGATATTCCCTGAATCACATTAAATTGTATTATAAAGAGCATTTCAGATAACTAAAATGAACATCACTTTCTTTAAATCTTTGACAAAGATCATCCAATTACAACAAATATTATCAATGTACAGCAAAATAAACAGCATGTTAGTAGTGCTTCCCTTAATTTTACAATATCTTCAGAAACTACTAATCCCAAAATAAGGAAATAATTGAAATCAATAGGAAGGGTTATGGACATGCAAAGTTATTAGTAAAATACAAGGGTTTTAATTAAAGATGTTGGCTTTCAACAAAGGCTCGCTGTTATCCTGATTGATTGAGCCTGCTGGCTCAGCACTTCTTTTCTCTTCATTAGCTCCCATTTGCTTTTCTCTGCTCTAATTGGATATTTATTTACTGCATTACACCTTATTTTTAAAAAGGGTTTGTTACAGAAAGATTGTAAACACAATTACACTTTAGACAAACTGTATGCATGTATGTGAGTATAATTAGTATATTATTTTAATAATTTGCCATTTTGATTTTACTATCCACAGGAAAATTGGAAATTTCATGGGAAAAAAAATGCAATTTAGTTTCGAGTTGCTACATTTCCTTGCTTAAATTTTGAGGAAGAAACATATATAATATTTTTCTTATATTTTAATATTCATTTCAAAGAAGTTCCAAATATATTTTAGAAGGAATAAAAGCAAGTTTAGCTATTTCTAAATTTCACCCTAGAACTGAATAGAATCCATAAGCCAGACCAAGGTTTTCTTCCTATTATTAAACTAAAGTTTTAATATATTGCAACTACTGAAAGTAGTTTTGTGTGCACAAGTATAATAAATGAGAAAAATGCTAAATAATTTCTAATTTCTCCTAGCATGTTCTATATAGTTTGTACAGAAACAATAAATAACATAAAGTGTTGGTTGGCACAAGCTTTTATTTTGCCAATATCATAATACACTCTATTCACAATTATCTACACTAAAACAAAGATACTGTTTGTATTAATTTCAATGCTATTTTATTTTAATTAAAAAAAAAAGATTTTGAGATAACCTAGGTAGGAGGAATACTGTAGAAGTAAAAGATGAATTCCTCTAGAAGTTTTCCTTTGGTTAAAATAATGCTTTTCATTAATCAATTCAATGAACAAGCTGAAGCATTCATTTCCTCTTTTTTTTTTTTTGCTGTGACATTTTGGTTTAAAAGGCAACAATGTTTTAACATATTGTCAAGTGCACTTACATTTTTCAATTAGTTTCTAAGCAAGAAGTGTCCCTTATAAAGCAACTAGAAACTGAAGAATATATTGAGTGGTAATCAGCTGAGAAAATTTGACTTATACAACCTGCAGTTAAGGACAATTGTAACTGCTTTAATGCAAAATGTGTAAGGTTGGGAGAATCAAACTGTAATATTTTGATCTATGCCTGCCTCATCCTCCCAAGCACAGTTCCTAACTGAGATGACAAAAGAAATGCGTAAAATGTAATAACCACCCAGGCTGATAATAGGAGACTGGAGAAAGCTGGTTTGATACTGTGCTTAAAGATAAAAAAGGACATGCAGTATCTATTTTAAATGAGATAAGTGTGATTCATATATCTTGCAGGGACAGAGATAACTTTGTTCCTTTAATCATTATTATTTATTTCTTAAAGCTTAGTCTCTTTCACACCTAAACCTTCCAGCACAAACCTTAGGACTCAGTTCTTAGGAACAGAGAGAGTTGTCACTCTTACCAGTAAGCCTACTAAATAATACTACTATAAGCTTCAGACTTCACACAGCAGATAAGTTTGTCTCCCCTGACATGAGTACATTAATCCACTGAATCAATTTACTTAAGCTGTGCTGTGGAGCAATGCGGCCATGATTTAACTGAGCTTAAAAGCACTTTCAACTTTTGAGTCACGGCTCCACGTACAATGCAGGCCCACAGTACCGTTCATAAGTTCTATTTTGACCTTTTACAACTATGTGAGAAATATTTGTTAGGTTTATAGTCATGATACTCTAACATCAAAAAGGATCTTAAAATAATGAATTTAAGCTATTTTAGAAAATCAGACTCCTGAGTAAAACAGGATGGAACACCTGGTTTGATTCTACAAGAACAATTTACTTGCTTTAATATTTACAAAATTCTTTAGATTTTCTAAATTTTTTAAGGAATTTATTTAGAAAATATTTTAACTTTTAAAACATTTTAGAAAAAAAACATTTTTAAAATAGCTGCTGGCTTCAGAGTTTACAGTATGAAGGTTATCTAATGTCGTAGAGGAAAATGGCACATTTGCATTATTCAATATGCAATCAAAGCTAACTGTAACAACCAAAGCAGGATATAAAAGAAGTTGCAACATGTTACTAAATTTTGCTAAAAAATTAAAAATTTTATAGGTATGCATGGCGAACTGTTGTCCAAAGTGCTGAGAAGAAAAATTTTCTTCTACCCTTCTACATTCTTCTGGCTGGCTTACAAATTATATTGACAGGAGGCAGTTTAACAGGAGAAAGTCAAATAAAAGATTAATAACATGCATGCATGGGAGAAATGCAATAAAACTGAGTCTTGCCAAAATGGCCAAAACTCTCACTTTAAAAACAATTTTCAGCTAAAGACAAAGCAGGATGTTGGGAAAAGTGATTTGGGACTTCAAAGGTGATGAAGCCAATTGAGATGGAGATAGAAAAGCTAATGTTTGGAACACAGAGACAGTGGGATTCAGAGGAATATTAACAAACAGACTAAGAAATGCCTCCTCATCAAACTCACCTAGTTAATGTTATAGCTGTCAGTAGGCACAGTTCCCTTCATGGGATAGCTTATTTATCTGCACTTTTCTAGGAAGTTAGGGGAAAGATAAAAGTTTTCCAAGTTTTCCAAACCTTAAAAATAGTCAGCCTAAATTAATCCTCATACCAAAGAGACACATTTTAAGGTGGCAAATTTTGCCCACCTACAATACTAAGCTGTCCATTTGTTCATCCCACTTCGCAAAATCTATTAAAAACAAAACCTCAAACCTCTTCTTCATTTCTTCTTTTTAAAACTTCTGAATCCTACAGACCTTCCCTCAAACTTATCATTGATATCATCACCATTTTTGCTTTTCCATATCTCTGCTCAGAGATGTTTTCACTCTAATCACCACTCTTCACTTCATTCATCCCAACAAGTCATTCATTATCATGGACTAGTTTTCCTAGGACCTGAATTACTTGTCTTTATTGTGACTTCTTACCATTTAGGGACACAGAGGATCATTCCTGGCATATTTGCTGTTTAGGAGGAAATCCTGTGGGAGGATGTCAGCATTGATATAATGGGGTGAATAATATGTATATTAAGGTCAGTGTCCTTGGCTAAGGTGTGGAGCTTTTAAATATTTTACCTTTCTTCCTAATATATGCAAAGTATCAAAGAGTAATTATTCATAAAATAATGAAATATTTGACACATATGAAACTGAATACCTCCAGAGAAACCCTCACTGAAGTGAATTTGTTTCAGTCATAAGGAAAGAAATCATCTGTAAATGATAAAGATGATGTCTAAAAGATCCTAAAATTCATTTTTGTATGCTCAGTCACTAAAAGCAGGATATTTTCAAAAATTTGCCCACCCTGTTTTCTGATTTTTAAAAAGTTTAATCCGGGCTCAGAGATAAGTACATCTGAAGTAGGTGTTCAGTTCAATGGCTCAGTCGTGTCTGACCCTTGGCGACCCCATGAATCGCAGCACGCCAGGCCTCCCTGTCCATCACCAACTCCCTGAGTTTACTCAAACTCATGTCCATTGAGCTGGTGATGCCATCCAGCCATCTCATCGTCTGTCGTCCCCTCCTCCTCCTGCCTCCAATCCCTCCCAGCATCAGGGTCTTTTCCAATGAGTCAACTCTTCACATGAGGTGGCCAAAATATTGTAAGGGTAAGTAATATATTTTAACTAGCAGAAGGGCTATCTGAAATCTAAAAGAAGCTAGGAAAATTTTACATTTCTTTGGAAAATAAAGTTTATCAAGGATGTCACTTTGCTATGAGCTCTCTAGATGTCTAATATCTCTATAGAATCTCTCATAAGGTCTATTCTCAAAATTTCTGATCGTACTTCTAGACTTCAGGTCTTACAATAAATACATCTTTGAGTACTTCCAAAATACATTTTGCCTCAGGATGCTGGGCTCTGTAAATATGGATATGTAATTTATCTTTCGAGTGACTCAAAGGAGGAAACAGAGAACAGGAGTGAGTGATAAAGGCAAGCATCCTTCTCTTCACTCCAGTGTTTTTGCTATTTATTCTCCAGTCATCTACGTCAGGATCATTCACAGGGTAGAAGTGGTCTGAAGTTTTGCTCCTACACGCATTCCCTCAGATTTAAGTTGGATTAAGTTTTCTAACAGTATCTCTTTTAGTTTACTATAATATTACCTATTATTTACTAGGTCCTTAGTATATAGCAAAAATACTTAAACATACAAACCACATTATTATTGTATTGAATTTGATTCCAAAGAAGTAACCCTCTGAGGTTAAGTTTAATATCTCCATTTTATAGATATGGTAACTATCTATAGTTAAAATTTTAAAATCATATTTAAAAATTAAATCACTTTCTTATGCTAGAAAGTGGAAACAACTGAGATTTTTATCGTCTGGCTGACTATAAATCCAGTGTCCTTGTCCCCTAAACTGCTATGCAATATGGTATACAGGAAACAGTATTATTCTTAGGTTCAGGACATTTAGGTCAAAAATCTCAGGTATTACCTGTGTAAATTTAACAACTCTCTTAAATACTTCCTCTGTTTACATTTCCCGATTGTGGAATGAGGTTAATGATAACTGACTTCTTTAAATAATAGAAATATTGTGAAAATATTTTAAAATGGAAATATTTTATAAACTATAAAAATCCATGAAAATGAATACTATTCTAAAATTTGAGTTTGCATGTATCAGACATAAGTAAATGTTTGTGGAATTTAAATTTGATAGACTCTGTGGAGTAGGCACAGTGATCATTAAGCCAATTTTATGTTATTACAGTGAGCTTAATTTCCATGCTGGAAAATTAGGTGAATTAAATGACTGTGTGTCTGATGATTTGATAACATGAGCTATGGCTTGATAACTGTCTTACTCAAGACTCCCTACCACCCCAACTTGGTGGTAAGTAAAAAAATTAATTCAAATGTATTAGAATATTGCATTTATTAAGGTCCCCAAAGAAAGAAGTACATTTGGACATCAGGAAGACCAGAGAACAAGGAAGCAAAAATGGTCAAAATCTTTCTCTCTCCAATTATCCTTTGCCTCTACATGGCTGATTAATTCTTCGGTGTCACTGAGGACTGGTTATTTCTCCTTCTCATTAATACACATGGCTCCAACACAGACATCTCAACTAAGTTTAATCTCTCTTTAAGTTTCTAAGGTGGTGTAACCAGCACCTGTTGATCCCAAGTTCAAATTCTCTAGAAAGAATCTGATTGGCCCAGCCTGGATTAATTATCTATTATAGGACTTCTTAACCTTTGGTATTATTAACGTGTCTGCTGAATAATTATTCTTTGCTTGGGACATGTAGAGTGAGGCTCTCTTTTATTTGTAGGATGCCATTAAAACATTTTGTCCAATGTCACAGTGAATGCATTTCACACAGTAATCCAACATTGCTTTAGAATCCTGCTTAAAATTCTTGCCAAAACATTTCAGCCATAAAACATTGCTTTTCTTAAATAACTTGATTTAAGTCTACACTTTTATCCAACAGTATAAGGAATTTCCACAATATCTAATATTTGTATGTTCAATTTTTTAAATAATATTTTCTGTGTCTTCCATGCTAACAAAAGAAATACATTTCAAATAGCCTCCACACTCTTTTCCATTTATTATTTCAGCTGTTGTTATTACACCAGGAAGAAAATTCTTTACTATTTATATGGAGCATTTTGTGTTTCCTTTTAAAAGAAAACATTCATCCTTAAGCTTAGCAAAAGTTCAGTACTGATTTAAGCATCACAACTTTAAGAATGTTAAAACATTAGATATTTGTCTTTATGTTCAGTAAAGTTTGTTTTTAAATATCTTAGCAGTGATTTTAATAACTAATACAAAAATAATATACATAGTTTACATATTTCATAGTGAATCTGTATTTATACTTCACACAGTTTTTATCTCTGTGCCAAGAACAGAGTGGGTACACAGTATCCTTTTCCTTTTTTCTTTCTCCAGTGAATGGATAGTCAGGTTAATATTTGGGAAAAACACTGAAATAGTCAGTTAACCTGAAATTCAGTTAATTATCATCTTGTATACATTTGGATTTCCTACTTCCTCTGATGGACAGACTCTGAAGTCATTGTTAATATCACCACATCTGTGCTGTATCATTAATCTAGCAACCACAAAGACATATAAGAAATGGTGATGTTTCACTTGAAAGCAATGAAATTAGGCAGTTGACTTACATAGAGACTAGTCTACCACACAGAAGCAAAGCTCATTTTCAGGTTTCTGATAACCAGAAGTGTGAAGAGCTTCAGGTATTAAAATTACGTGACCACTTCACGCCCATGTTTCCCACTGTTGAACACTTACAAGTCTGGCAATGATTTTCCGTGGGTCCCCAGCATCGGCCTGTACAGGACTTATGGCAACGTCCACCTGTAGAGCAGAAAAAGCACGTGGGTATTATCATCTTTAATCTTTCACTCTGACTGGGAGCTAGCATCTCAAAGGAAATATTCCTACTTCTTTATGTGGATTTTTATGTCATACTAGAGTTGAAACATAGCTCATAAAATGCCCACTTAAGTAGCAAAATTTGAATGTCAAATACATATGAAGCAGAGAAATACAATCTCTTGATATTCAAAAATCCTCTCACTGTATTACAAGAAAAGGAAATACATGACTTTGTGAATGCTCCTGGATAGCCAGAAGTAAATATTTACATGAAATGAGCTTTACTTCAACTACTGAATATTTTTATTCTACTGATCTATTCTACTTGATATAAATTCAAAAGTTCACAGCCCACTAATATCAACAAACATTAAGGATTAAATCAGCAGTTTAAAAGAAGGTGGAGTCGATGAAAACAAAAATATATTACAAACATAGGATAAACCTTCAGAAAAAAGGCTGTTTACATAATTTAGATTATATCTTTTTGTCAAAGGTCTTTTGTATCTTTAAAAACTTATTGAAATATGGCTGATTTACAACGTTGTATTACTTTCAGGGGTACATCAAGGAGATTAGGTTGTACAAATACAGTGTGTATATGTGTGTGTGCATGTACGTATATATATATTTACATTCTCTTTCATCATAGGTTGTTACAAGATACTGAGTATCACTTTTACGCTATACAGAAAGTCCTGGCTTGTTATGTTTTTTTATATAGTAGTGTGTATATTTTGATATCAAACTCCTAATTTATCCCTCCCCCTTCCCCTTTGGTAACCATCAGTTTGCACTTTGTCTTTTTAAAATTTTTTATTGAGGTATAATTAATATACAGTATTAATAAGTTTCAGGTGTATGCCACAATGATTCACAATTTTTAAAGGTTATTTTCCATTTATAGTTATGAAACAATATTAGCTATATTCCTGTGGAGGAGGACATTCAGAGGTTGTGTCTGAGTTGACCTGTAAGCTGAACCTGGGCGATCAGAGGCTTCTCACCTGCTCCGCTGTCCTTGAAATGTATGTCCCTCTGACTATTCTCAGGCTAGCAGCTGTTTCAAGGACATAGCCTTGAGAGAGAAAGGTGTTGTTAAGACCATCTGGACTGAGTAAGTGACCAAATTTAGTTAAGACCTTGATGCAAACTTTTAAGACTCTGACAGGCGGATGCTGAAATCTACTTATCTTACTGCTGCCCAAGACAAGTTTCATACTTAAGTCCCCAAGCTTATGAAACTTGTCACCTACAAATCTGGTGTGGGCTGCCTCTTTCTTCCACCTCTCCTTGCCTTTTATGTACAGGTGCCAATTTGCAAACCAACACCTTTATATAAATATTTCAAGCATTTAAAAGAATTAATTTATTTTGGGAAGTTTAATTTCAATTATTTTTCTAATATCCTCTTCTAAAACTTTTATTGATACTACTTTCTTTCTCAAAGATCAGCCTTTATTTCCTGTGGCCTCATTTTCCTTTTAATGATGATGCTTCTATGGGTACTGGCCTCAGTGAAAAAAGCTGTCCCACAGAAAAATTCCCTACAATCACAACAAAAGAATATTAACTAGAAGAAATCATGTGTACTGACTCTCCTTGAAGTTTACTGTTGAATTTCATAGGCTCACTCCAAACTTTTCTGAGTACAAGAATACGGAATGGGTTTATCTATAGGGAAAAAAGGACATAAAAATTTATCAAAGATAAAATCTTTTCTATAACACACTATTAACCTTTATTGTTAATTTTCTAATATAAATTGTGAATGGCTACATGCCTATTCAAGATGTTCATTTTAACATATCTAAATACATTGTAAAAATTATGGAATAACATTATATCAAAGGTTTCCATCTTTCCTTGACCCACAGTTTTTAACCCTTCCTTTTATTTAAGTTTTATTTCCTTTTGGATGTGGAAGTTCTTACAACTGGGGCATTTTTGTTTGTTTGTTTGTTCTTGTCTCTCTTTATGAGACTGTATGGACCTAGCATGTTGAAGACTTCCACAGTTAACAGACAGATTCAGCAGATACCCTTTCAAAGGCTGACCCTCAGACCATCCTACTGGTCTACTCTTCCACAAGTGAACAGCACTATTTTCAAATTAATACAATACTTAAGCTCAATCCCAGCCACAGTCTTACAAGTATCAAGATCCTGGCCCCAGTGGAGTTTATTTAAAGCAATTCTGTTTGTGAAGCACTGCTACTGACATCACCAGCATACAATATCCTGTCACTCTGCCATCTGTTTATTTAAATCCAAACACATTATAACTACATAATGCAAGCTCATTCTAGCTGACAGGAAAAGAACTCCATCTGGCCTGAACAATATAACTTTAATCAGTGATAATGATAATTATTATTAAAAACTGACTGGAGTTCTTTTGTATAAAGCTAATAAATCTAAATTGATTTATACCAGCGGAAATTAGAAAGGACTATGAGACAAAATGGAAAGCATTGCAAACTTTTTCTGAGTACAAACTTTTTTGAGAAAGTGGTTAATGTTGATGTCTTTCTTTAGATATGTTAAAATCCTTTAAATTGGCCCATTAAGTAGTCTGTTAATTGTCTGAAGCAGAGGACGATCTATCCTTTAATCTATGACTTCTCTAATAGTGTTTGGCTCTAATAAAATATTTAGCTTTATTTACTGTTAATGAACAACTATCTGTAGCTGTTAAAATGTTCTGAGTAACATTAGACATATTAGCATCTTCGATGGATCCCCTTTAAATGGATTACATATTTTTTAATCATCTCATTCTTGCAGTTTCAATTTACCATTTCAAGGCGTACTCTCATATTTAATATAAAAGAAGTATTATTAGAAATTTTGTTTATGATTCTTATCAAAATGTGATGGCAAGACCCATTTCATTGGGCATAAGTGATATAGTACCTGGACACACACAGAAGTTTTAAATATTAATAATTTAACTGTGATGTCTATGTACTGTTAAGACATTTTATTTGGTAGTTTCCATTTTTCACTCATATTAAAATAAAAATATTAATCACTCCTAAAAGAGGAACCTAACAATGCTTCTTTACCAGGGTTTTACTCTGACTTAGATTCCCTCCATCCCTTTTAGAAACCAAATGAAGGTGCTCACTTGGCCCACACATGTCAAGTTCTATAATGACAAGTATGCTGGAGGACCGTGAATTGAATCTACTGCTCCTGAATCAATGGGTGCTCCTTCAGCCTTGTCCTTCCTTTCACTGTTTCTAGAGCTCTGAGCCTTTTGATATCCATTCAGGCACTCATCAGTTCAGCTTTTGGTTTTCAAAACTGTGTGATATACAGCCCTTGGGCTAACTTCATTCGATTCTTGAAGACAACTGAGTAATGTTGTTTTAGGGAGCGTCCCAGGTGGCTTCAGAGGTAAATGATCCTCCTGCCAAGCAGGCGATGCAGGTTTGAGCTCTGGGTCAGGAAGATCCCCTGGAAAAGGAAATGCAACCCACTTCAATATGCTTCCCTGGAGAATCCCATGGACAGAGACGCCTGGTAGGGTACAGTCCATGGTGTTGCAAAGAGTTGGACACAAGTTGGCAACATGATGCAGGTAGTTTTAGCGACTATTATGTCTAATATTTTTTTAAAAAATCTGCTTTTAGCTTTTTTCCCGCAACATTTTAGTTGCCCAGAATTGTCTCCTTAGTAATTATTCATCCAGAACTGGGGGGAAAAAATCTGCTAACTTTTCTTTCCTATTTTCCTCTCATCCATCTATTCATAAGTATTTCTTGAATAGCACCTGTATCTGTGTATCAGGAGCTATAAGAAATATTGGAATTAAGCTGAAGCAGACATGGTTACTGTTCTAAGAAAATTCAGGCTTAATTCAGGGAAAAGGTTTTGGTTATGTTATATCTGATGTTCACCCTCTATATGTTTAAAGAAAGAAGTCAATATATATGATTTTTCAATAGTCACTCCCCACCCCCAGCTCAAGAAGAAAGAGTTAGACAAAGCCAGGCTGTGGTGGATCATTCCCAATGTAAAGCCTGGTAGTTCTGAAGTCCATCATGTTCCCCATATATGATTTATCTACATAACACCCAAAATGAGATCTGCCCAGAGCATGCCAGTGGAGAGAATAAATGTGGCCTCTTATTGTTTGTGTACCAACAGAAATGCTAATACTTTAGCTATGGCTTACTGTCTTATTCAAAACTTTCTTTCTGTCTTCTATTCTTAGATGAGCAGTACCATGGGATGCCTGAGTCCATGGGGAAAAGAAATTGTATATGTCAATAATATTTTAGTGTCACTTCGTTTTATAAACTACTTCTCCAGTAGTTTGTTTTTAAAAGGAGGACAGGAAAAAAGAGAAACTAGACACTAGCTTATGTAAATGCACAAAACATTTAGGGGCACTGAGCCTTTGTCAATGCCATCAAAATCTGCCAATCTCCATGTTTCAATCAACTACATCATTTTTGTTTTCATTATTTATTGTGACAATTCTTTTAAAACTATTTGGGAAAATCCACTAGTTAAAAATAAGAACCTGATGTTTCTATTCAGTTTAGTCATAGCATAGTTATTTAAATTAATGTTTCTATTTCCTGTCATTCTGACTTAGTTGAAGATCTCTTAACTACAAAACAAAAATTTTAAAAAGCATTTCTCTCACTTTAACAAATAATTAAAAAATGAGTGCTGATTATTGCATATAAGTGTTATTTCAATTCACAGGCAATCACCTCTGTTTGTCAATCCATTATTCATCATTCTCATGCTCACGCCCTGGAGGAGGAAATGGCAGCCCACTCCAGTATTCTTGCCTGGGAAATCCTATGGACAGATGAGCCTAGTGGGCGAAGCAACTGAGATGTTAACAAATAGGACTAAATTTAATCTTTTATGCTTGTCCAGCAGATGTTATTAAAAATGTAACTTTTGTATTCTTTTTTAGCAGCTAGAATCCCTGAGCCTCTTTGATAATTTTCAGTTCAGTTCAGTGCAGTCACTCAATCATGTCCGATTCTTTGTGACCCCATGGACTGCAGCACTCCAGGCCTCCCTGTCCATGACCAACTCCCAGAGTTTACTCGAACGCATGTCCATTGATAATTTTAAGTCATAAATTCATGTTGGAAGTTTTGCTTGGTTGTGAAACTGCCTGACTGCAAGGGCAGGATTTAATATGCACCTCTGTACTGCCTTATGCAAGTAATATGCTGGGATAGTTGAAGAGTTACAAACTATAAAGCCACTGGCAACCATAAAAGATTATATCCCCAAACTGCCCCTAGCTAAAAGGTGATGCCGTTACATCCTTGGAGTCTTCTTTCAGTTCTTTTAAAAACTGGCATTCTTGACCTCTTAACATTACATTTACTGGAGAAAGAGTGAGAGAACAGTTTCTTTTTTATGACCATATATTTCAAAAAAGGAAAGTGAAACAATTTTGAAAGTCTACACTAAACCAGTTCTTTTTCTTGACCAGACCATTAAAAGACAAATATGTCAGTGTTCTGCCCTCAAGGAGCTTTCAAAGATCAGGAAATAGGCAGGAATACAGGCAAATAAATATAATAAAAAACATGGGTATGCATAATATAGAGAAAAAAAAGATTTTTAAAAAGTGTCTCCATAGGGGGTAGCATTTCAATTGGGCTTGGGTGTCTTGTTTATCCAGCAGAAAAGGAGGAGGAGGGAGAAGAGCTCCAGGCTGAAAGGCTAACCTAAACAATGACAGAGACATGGATGTGAACAACTCTTTGGGGCCAGAATGAATGGTTTATGGTCCCTTGAGCAATTTGCATAGAAATAGTTGTTGAAATATGCGTTTATAAAGCATCTTGAAAGTCTTGGTTGGCGTTTACTCTGCATAGGTGTTATGGCGTTGGTCAAGATTTTGGAGCTTCGAAAAGATGTGACTTGACTTGCAAGGTAGAAGAAGGTATCAGGGTATGATTCCTAAAAGTTAGTGTTGACATGTGAGTAGCTTGTGCAAAATGCTGGCTTTACAATCTGTGATGAGGTATAGAAATCCATTTTTAAAAAGCAATTCAAGGGATTCCAAGGATAATGTATCCAAGACAACAAAGCATATAGATAAAAGTATGATACTTCGGCATATAATTCCAAACTCTACTAACATCATGGCCATATTTTGTGACAATTAGATCTGATCAGCTGCTTGGTAACTAAACGTACAGCATTAAACAATGTGAAAATCTAGCAATCTCTCATTTTCAGTGTTTACTCTGATTTGTGAATATATTTCCATTAATTTGCATTTTTGTTTCCCCCTGGAGTCCTAGAAAATACATAGCCTTTATTTTCAAATTTAAATACTTATAAATCACCCTTATGATAGTAAAGTCACAAGATGATTCCAACAAATGATGTATTAGGAGGTTTTAAGGGTATTAATGTAATGTGAAATTGCTCTTTTTATCAGATGTTAATATTTCCCTTATTCCTATCTGACAGTTATCACTGTCATGTGTTTATTTATCCTCACAATTTGTTCTATGGACTTACTTTACATTTTCATATAGTCTTAATTCAATCTTCCTATCTTTATGATTTGAAAGCTAATTATTGAATGGAAACTTTATCATTACAGATTTTGCTCTTCAGAAAAAAATTGAATAGGTATTTTCACTGACTAGAAAGACAAACAAAAATTAAATATATATATATATATATATATACACACACATACATATATATATATATATATATATGGAATTCTTCACCTTCCGTGGTGGCTCAGACAGTAAAGAATCTGCCTGCAATGCAGGAGACCTGGGTTCGATCCCTGGGTTGAGAAGATTCCTTGAAGAAGGGAATGGCAACCCATTCTAGCATTCTTGCCTGGAAAATCCTATGGACAGAGGAGCCTGGTGGGGTACAGTCCATGGGCGTCACAAAGAATTGGATACAACTGAGTGACTAACACTTCACTTCACTTCCCCTAGCAGCAAGTTAAATCAAGACCTGGTGTTTGTTTTACTAATTACTGTATTGAAAAAGAAGTAAGGAGTGTCAACCTCATTAACATTTTTATAAGTAGCATCATGTTATTCATTTCAAGCAACCTAAGCCAAAGGATTGAGAGGAACATACCTATTCATGTGATCAAGAGTAATTTTTGACAGAAGGGTGAAATATATCAAGTTCATTCTTCAATACTTCTATCCACTGTTTCCCCATAGGTTCAACAACCTAGGACAAATCTATGATCACCGAAGCACACAGTTATCTTCAAGTCCATGACCACCTCAGACAGGATTACAGAGGAATAGCTGATAGACTGACCAGTTAGTGTGGCACACAGAATTGCAAAGGTTTCAAAACACTCAGCCTACTTAGCAAATTTTTGATTCTTCTGAGGTCTTCTGTAAACACAGTTTAGCATAGGTATGATAATAGCAGAAAACCCAGGTACAAATAGAAGCCTGGGGAAAGTGAGGTGGGAAAACCAATGAGTATCATTTTTCAAAACCTCTTTAAATCATACATAATAAAGGAAACCAGGTACTCTCTTAGCATGTTGAGTTCAGATGTTTCTATCTACAAAATCTAAGAGAGTGGACTGATGCACACAAATTTCAGTGTCAAAGAGAAATCTGATGATAACCTATTTAGAACATAAGACTGCTACTTATTTACATCCATAGCCTCATGTGATCTCAAGAGTTGCTGCAGCAGCTGTGCTAGGTCGCTTCAGTCTTAAGAGTTACTGACAGAAGTAATCTAATACATAATATGTCAAGTGAATAGACTAAAGGAATTCTTACTAAAGTAATTTAATTTCTCATTGAATGGAAAGATCTGATACAATGCTATCTATGATACTACTATTCTGTATATTTTATATTCTCCCAGCATACTTTTAAACTTCGGTAGACTACTATAATGAACAGGGACAAACTTTAAAGAGAACCATAGCAAAGAAACCAACATGTTCCCTAGATTTTTTTTTTTCTATGATTTGGAAAGTCATACTATCAATAATAATGATGATTCACACTATAATATTTTTTTTTAATTTCCTGAAAAATTGGAAGCTTTCATATTTGATAATGTCAAAGATTTCTATTAAATTAAGCAATTTTAAAGCATCAATTATCCCTGCTCATAGCTGTGAACATAAAGTAGAATTCGCCCTACTGAGGAATAGAATTAGTTCCAAGCAATGTCAAATGTCATACAAAACACATAAGATGAAGTCTGAACTAAAGACCTTACTAGCAGACTTAAAAGAACATATTTAGATATGTCTACTGTTTGCAATCAATAATAATGATAAGAATCAGTAGATTTATGAGCACTTATAACGAACCAGCCAGGGCTACCAAGAACATCCCAGAGCATCCTTCATCCTAGATAGAGTGTAGTCTATTTAGATGATATTCCCTTGGAGGTCTGCAGTGTCCAGCTTGTTCAGTCTTATGTTGTGGTGGCCCTTTCAGGAATGCTCTAAAAATTTTATGTATTTTAACACAGTCAATCCTGATATAATCATAATAGATTAAACTCTAAAATTTACATGTCTGGACCGTGTGGAAACAGTTTTCTGCTTGTAACTCTTTGTAAAATGTCTATACCTGTATGATTAGCAAAAGTTTGAATATTTACATGTCCAAAATGTAATCCCTGATCTTCCCACCCCCACCAAAAATTTATCCTTGTAAAGCCAATGTAAAGTTTGAATATTTACATGTCCAAAATGTAATCCCTGATCTTCCCACCCCCACCAAAAATTTATCCTTGTAAAGCCAATGTAAAGTTTGAATATTTACATGTCCAAAATGTAATCCCTGATCTTCCCACCCCCACCAAAAATTTATCCTTGTAAAGTCAATGGCAGCACAACCTTTTCCGAAATTCATTAGATTCTGAAGTCATTCTCAGCAACACTTTTCCTGTCACATCCCAGATCTAAATTCACTAGCAAATCCAGTTGATTCTAACTTTAAAGCACATCTAAGTGTCCAATCATTTTCTACCACCCACATCACTAAACCACTATTATTACTTGATTGGATTAATGCAATAACCTCCAAACTGGTGTCCTAGTTTCTGCTCTGGCTTCTTTACCATCTCTTCTCCATATATTAGCTGATGTGGTGCTGTTTATTTGCTAAATTGTGTCCAACTCTTCTGTGACCCCATGGACTGTAGCCTGCCAGACTCCTCTGTCTATAGGATTTCCCAGGCAAGAATACTGGAGTGGGTTGCCATTTCCTTCTCCAGGGGAGCTTCCTGACCCAGGGATCAAACCTGCATCTCCTGCATTGCAGGTGGATTCTTACCACTGAGTCACATGATGTTGTTGAGTTCAGTTCAGTTCAGTCGTTCAGTCGCGTCCGACTCTTTGTGACCCCATGAATCGCAGCACGCCAGGCCTCCCTGTCCATCGCCAACTCCCAGAGTTTACTCAAACTCATGTCCATTGAGTCGGTGATGCCATCCAACCATCTCATCCTCTGTCGTCCCCTTCTCCTCCTGCCCTCAATCCGTCCCAGCATCAGGGTCTTTTCCAATGAGTTAACTACCAGGTCAAATCCCAATAACTTCCCATTTTTCTCAAAGTAAAAGCCCAAGTTGCTTTTAATGGTCATTGAGATCTGAGAATATTTGGTCCTCTCTTCCAGGCCTCCATAACCTTACATCTTGCTATTCCCTTCCTGGCTCACTCCTCTCACTCTCACTCCTGCTGTTTCTAGAAGATAAACAAAGTGCATGACTCACTTAGAATTTTTATGCTTTTCTTCCCTGGACCTCTCTTTCTTTGATAGCTTGTAGTCAAATGGTTCACCTGTTTTGCCTAGATGCCACCTCTCAATGAGGTCTTCTCTTACCTACATTATTTAAATATTTCAGATTGATTTTCTAGATTTTACTTCTAACACATGTTCAAACTATTTAAAATTCAGAAAATACAAAATAAGATAAATATCATCCATAAACTTTGCATTTTGATGTTATTTTATATATATATACTTATATATAGTTTATAAATTAACAAAATACATAGTTTTGTAATCTGCTATTTTCATAGCAGATATATTTCATATTTTATACTGTACATTTTGAAGTGACATTAAACAAATGTGATTTTTTTTTTTTTTTGGCTGTATTTATGTCCCTTCATATGGACATACTATAATTCAATTAACCTTTTAGCTTTATGGAACACTTAGGGTATGTAGGAGATCAGTACATATATTTAAAAAATGCACAGTAGGAGAATATCACTAATTTCATGCCTTATTTTAAAGAAGATTTATAGCTTCTGGAGGGATGATTTGGATATCAGAAAGAACTTGACTATGTCCTTTTTTATATGCTTCTGGAGAACACTGATGGAATCTGACACTGATGTGTGGCTCTGTAGATGCCTGGCACATGTATCAAAACACTTGATAAAACGATTGATGTCCTGGTGGGCCTAGATTTATGTGCTGGTTCTAGCAGTGTGTCAAAGGCCTCTGTGCATACCTCTCATATTTGACCTTTTCATCACTGAGTTGGATAAAACAATGGAATGTGCTTGCTGTTTTTGAAAATGACACAAGTCTGGACAAAGCAGTGGTTGCTCACACACAGGATAAAAGTTAAGATTTTAAAAGCACTTGGAAGGTAAAATGAGCGAAAAGTAACATAAGAGATTTAATAGGATCAATGTAAATTCCTGCCATGTGTGGCTCTAAATCAGTATTTCATGTGAATTTCAATAGACAGATATACAAAGACACAGAGTCTACTTTGCATGGGACAGGTAAGACTTCAATTCTCTCTGTTACGAGTTGTGTCATTCCTTAGTCCTTAGGTTAGTTAACTTCTCTATGTGTTCTATTTTTTGCTTTTTGTATTTAAGTGTTTATGTGACACATTAAGGCTTACACTGTGTTGTATAATTTAATCTAGATATCATCATCATCATTAACCTCACCACATCATCTACAATTTATTAAGCACTTTCTACATTCTAACTAGCAGACTGAGTGCTTTACACAGTATCTCATTTAATGCATACACTAGCATCATAAGTACTACCATTTGTTCCATTTTATCCATTAGAAAACAGAAAGCACCCTTTAAGTGGAAGAAGAGATTAGTTCTTTGATAAAATGTCACTTAGTGTGTTTGTGTCAAAATTTTTTGTTCCTGTCCATTTTTAAATTTCTAATTGACATTTACTTTGATTCTACTGTTTATTTATTGATTCAACTGTAAATGGAAATAAAATTGTCAGTTAAATATATTTTAGAAATTATTATGACAGCATTTTTTGTAACAGAAAATTATAGCCCACAGTTTAGAGAAGATAAAATACTGAAAAATCTATTATTCAAAAGTACTATTGTGCATATAACCAGTTTACAATACTGTCATTTACTGCACTCTGCTCCTATAACTCCTGCTAAAATGCAGAAAACATAAGCTCTGACATCATTTTCTTTGGGATACATATAGGAAAAGGAGTACGTCAAGGCTGTATATTGTCACCATGCTTATTTAACTTATATGCAGAGTACATCATGAGAAACGCTGGGCTGGAGGAAGCACAAGCTGGAATCAAGATTGCCAGGAGAAATATCAATAACCTCAGATATGCAGATGACACCACCCATATGTCAGAAAGTGAAGAAGAACTAAAGAACCTCTTGATGAAGGTGAAAGAGGAGAGTGAAAAAATTGGCTTATAGCTCAACATTCAGAACACTAAGATCATGGCATCCAGTCCCATCACTTCATGGCAAATAGATGGAGAAACAGTGGCTGACTTTATTTTTTTGGGCTTCAAAATCACTGCAGATGGTGATTGCAGCCATGAAATTAAAAGACGCTTACTCCTTGGAAAGAAAGTTATGACCAACCTAGGCAGCATATTAAAAAGCAGAGATCTTACTTTGTCAACAATGGTCCATCTAGTCAAGGCTATGGCTTTTCCAGTGGTCACGTATGGATGTAAGAGTTGGACTATAAAGAAAGCTGAGCACTGAATAATTGATGCTTTTGAACTGTGGTGTTGGAGAAGATTCTTGAGAGTCCCTTGGACTGCAAGGAGATCCAACCAGTCCATCCTAAAAGAGATCAGTCCTGGGTGTTCATTGGAAAGACTGATGTTGAAGGTGAAACTCTAGTACTTTGGCCACCTCATGCGAAGAGCTGACTCATTGGAAAAGACCCTGATGCTGGGAAGGACTGGGGTCAGGAGCAGAAAGGGATGACAGAGGATGAGATGGTTGGATGGCATCACCAACTCGATGGACATGGGTTTGGGTGGACTCCAGGAGTTGGTGATGGACAGGGAGGCCTGGCATGCTGCCGTCATGGGGTTGCAGAGTCAGACACGACTGAGTGACTGAACTGAACTGAAGTCATTTTTATCTGCATTCAGTTTTTTAAATAAGTACAAACGATTTGTTCATTTTTTTAAAATATCAAATATCAGTTTCTAGAATACAAGTGCAAAAATGTTAGTCACTCAGTTGTCTCCAACTCTTTGCCACCCATGGATGAAGTCCACCAGGCTCCTTTGTCCATGGAATTCAATTAAGCAGATTAAACATTATAAAGTGTTACTAATGATTGCATTGAGAACCATTAGTAAACAGAACATAGAAAACATGTATTTCTAACAATGTTTAGAAATTACAATACTAGTGATCATTAATATTGTTATCTAATAAATCAGCAAGTGTAAGGTAAATTAAAAATATATGATCTATCTATTATATTAAAAGGTAGTATCTTTGGCAACATCGATATTCAAAACATAGGTATAAACTTGGAAGCAAGCAAAAGCAAAAATCTGACTCCCATAAATCAGACTTGCTCTCCAGGCCAGATTTACTTTTGACCTTTCTATTTACATATCTAACTGCTAGTTGGTTATCATAACCTCTATAGCATATGGGCAGTTGAAACTTAATAGATAATAACAACTGAATCAATCACATTTTCTACTAAATTGACCTCTCTTTGAACATTAAATATGCATATATTCTGCTTGTGCTTGTGCTAAGTTGCTTCAGTCTTGTCTGACTCTGTGATCCTATGGACTGCAGCCCACGAGGCTCCTCTGTCCTCTCTCTCCAAGACTTTTCCCAAAAAAGACTAAATCGGGTCTTATTTAATATTGAATAAAATTCCTTTGTGCCATATGGTAGGTCTTTACTGGTTATTCATTTTAAATATAGCAGTGTGGACATGTCAACCGCATGTTGTTTTCACTATTTACAGTTGATGGGACCTTAGGCAACAAACTTTACCTGAGCTGACTTTCCTCATTTATAAAATATAGATGAATCTTGCTTCCTATATATGTTAGAGGTGATTAAGTTGAATGATATATCTAAAGTACCTGGCATGCAATAAGCATCAATCCATATTATTTCCTTTCTCCTTCCATCACTATATTGTATATAAAAATATTTAGAAAAACAAAGAGAGACAGAGATGGAGATGGTCAGCAGAGGTAATACAGAAGACAAATGAAGTAATCTGGAGACAGACATGTTTATGCAGACAGTTGAAATGATCAGTGAGGCATCAAAATCAAGCTATGGGAAAGAGGGAACCTGTGACATCTTAGGAACTTTGACAGGCTTTGTAGATAGGGACAGTGGGTTTCAGAGGTCTCTGCAAGCATTGAGAAGCCATAGTATCAACAGGAATGTTATTAATAATCCAAAAGCAGTTAAATCTCTTTCCACTACTGGAATATCACATTCTTGAATATTTCAGCTCAGTTACATGAAAGGAGGGAGAGGGGACAGAGAATATATCAAAGTATGTGACAAAAACAGAAACACACAGATGCACAATTCTTTGGATTAGTGCAGACAATTACATTTCACTGATGGTGGGGTCTCTGCCCAGCCCATAACACTCATTTTTGAGACTGCTAGACAGAGGTGCTAATGGATCCCCAGGGAATCATAACCGGGTACATGTTCAGTTTGCGAGTGGTCTCACATTTGAGAAGCATGGCCCAACAGCCAAAATTCACATGAAAGAACTTACTCTTCCCAAAGGGTATTTTAAATGAGATCCAAAGTTTTGCCCATGGCCACAATTCTAAATATTAGCTCTCACTCTCATAAGTCTTTCATTCACTACAGCCCTAACCTCCAAGCTGTCTCTTTCTCTCTCTCTCTTCCTGCCTTTTCCCATCACAAAGCTTTCAATTTTCTACTCTTTGCCCATTGTGTTATTATTATGGCATTGACTGACTTTGACATTCTCCCTAAATTGATTTTATTCCATCCAGATCTCTAGTGAAATGATTCTCTGCCCATTTTTTTAAATGCACTTATATCCTAAGTGTACAATACAACATTCTAGGGAGACTCTGTGTGTGTGTGTGCGTGTGTGTGTGTGTGTGTGTGTGTGTGTAGGTATGAGGGACAGCTTGGTCCAATGCACTGGAAAGATCAGGCTGGCAGACACAGAATGTTTGAGCAGGTGGGAAAGGAAGACCCCAAATATTCCCACATTTGTTGTTTATATTCTATCAGAGTACTCATTACTTAAGAAGTGATATACAGGTTCTATTTCACAATGAACAGTATGAAATCCCCAATATCTGTGTATGGCATGGTTTCCATGAGCATCCTGTTTTCATCTGCTTTCTACTTGACAACTCCAATATAGATCTATCTCCCTTATGAATTAATAAGAAATAGGTATTATCATGAGACAACTGAAATGGATGAAATTATTACAAGTTTCTTGAGGGAAGAAATAATTTCTTCTCCACAGTTCCTAACAGTACTCAAAACACAGCCAGCTTCCCAGATCAAATAACTCACCATTTTCTTCACTAAGAGACCATTATCTTCACACTATAGTGATAACCCAGCTTCTTCCACCCTGAGTAAAATTTGAAAGGTCTTATAATATCTGTGGTTTGAGACTTTATAATTACGGCTGGGGCCATTAATCTTGTAGTCTCCCCCCTTTTTTTTTTATTACATCTAAAGATTGAGAATGAGTGTTTGTTACAGATTGCTAGCCTGTAGCAGTCAGTTGGAGAGAGGAGACATCACGGAGACAGATAACGAAGAAAAATGGGTAACATATTGGAAAAGATTAGGTAGATCCACAGCACTACATTAAACAGACTCTTTTAGGCATAACAGCCAGAAGTCTCATCTTATGTTTCTACCATTTTTTCACCTGCCAAAGGGGCTTAGCTGTTTTTATACATATATATTTTTTTTCTCCCCCAAGCCCTCATACTTAAAATTGAAACAACCATGTTAACAAATAGGCACAGTTCTAAAATGCCACTGTAAGCCTAAGGAATGAAAATGTGATTTTAAAATTGATGATTGTTTTAAGAAAGTGACCCCAAAAGCTTTATAGTAAGTAATAAGCCTAAAATGTCTTGGTGTAAAATGTTCTCATTAATTTGCCTTTGAAGTTCACACACACAAACTACCTCTCAAGATTAATGGATTTATAATATATTTTTAAATAGGACTCCATCAACAAGATATTTCAATGGAGTTTCTTGTTGATGAACTACTAGATAGATCTGAAAACTGAGTTATTATTTATAGAAAAAATTAATGATCTGTAGACTATTGCATATATAGCTATTGCTTTCATTTGCAAAGTCCTTATCAGCTAGCATATTAAAGAGATAGTCATGGTTGAGATATAGCACCATTTTAATCATGTAGCAGACATTGTTCTAAGCTATTTATTTTTCATGACAACCTTAGAAGGAAAATACTACAGATGAGGAAGCTGAGGCCTGAGATTATTAACTTGCCAAACATTATACAGTAAGTAATAGGCCTGAGACAGGCCTGAGATTGGAGCCTAGAAATACAGGTTCCAGATTACACACTCTTAACTGATATAATCAAGTAACTAATTTATATTAACAGATGCAAGAATAGAATAATCCTGTAGGACAAAGGAAGACAGAACACACAAAATAGATGAAAACACACTAGGAATACAAACTTTAATTTTGTCACAATAAGACCTGGTTTTGACAGTTCAGTTCAGTTCAGTCGCTCAGTCGTGTCCAACTCTTTGCAACCCCATGAATCGCAGCATGCCAGGCCTCCCTGTCCATCCCCAACTCCGGGAGTCTACCCAAACCCATGTCCATCAAGTTGGTGATGCCATCCAGCCATCTCATCCTCTGTCATCCCCTTCTCCTCCTGTCCCCAATCCTTCCCAGCATTAGGGTCTCTTTCAATGAGTCAACTCTTCACATCAGGTGGCCAAAGTATTAGAGTTTCAGCTTCAACATCAGTCTTTCCAATGAACACCCAGGACTGATCTCATTTAAGATGGACTGGTTGGATCTCCTTGCAGTCCAGGGGACTCTCAAGAGTCTTCTCCAACTCCATAGTTCAAAAGTATCAATTCTTCAGCACTCAGCTTTCTTCACTGTCCAACTCTCACATCCATACATGATAACTGGAAAAACCATAGCCTTGACTAGATGGACCTTTGTTGGCAAAGTAATGTCTCTGTTTTTAAATATGCTATCCAGGTTGGTCATAAGTTTCCTTCCAAGGAGTAAGCATCTTTTAATTTCATGAGACTGCAATCACCATCTGCAGTGATTTTGGAGACCAAGAAAACAAAGTCAGCCACTGTTTCCACTGTTTCCCGATCTCCCATGAAGTGATAGGACCAGATGCCATGATCTTAGTTTTCTGAATGTTGAGCTTTAAGCCAACTTTTTCACTCTCTTCCTTCACTTTCATCAAGAGGCTTTTTAGTTACTCTTCACTTTCTGCCATAAGGGTTTTGATAGGATTAGAGCAAATTCTGAGAAAGTTCAACAGATTTGAGGAGGTCAAGATATTAGTAGTCAAGGGTGTTGAATGAGATCATTAACAAATACTTATTCAAAATCAGGGAATGACTTGTATGGAGTTAAGAGATGATTTGGAGTCACTTGTCAAAATCTTTGGACTTCCTTGGAGGCTCAGATGGTAAAGAATTTGCATGGAATGCCATGCCAGGTACCTGGGTTCGATCCCTGGGTTGGGAAGACCCCCTGCAGGACGTCATGGCAACTCACTCCAGTATTCTTTCCTGGAGAATCATCATGGATAGAGGAGCCTGGTAGGTTACATACAGTCCATGGGGCCGCAAGGAGTTGGACACCACTGAGCGACAAAGCACACAGCACACAGCTAAAATCTTTGATGTACCTGAGAAATGAACAGGTAGCATAGCTCAGTTTGTAAAGAGTCTGCTTGCAATGCAGGAGACCTGGGTTTGATTCCTGGATCGGGAAGATCCCCTGGAGAAGGAAATGGCAACCTACTCCAGTACTCTTTCCTGGAGTATCCCATGGAGAGGAGCTCGGCAGGCTACAGTCCATGTGGTCACAAGAGCTGGACACAACTTAGTGACTAAACCACCACCACCATTCAATGAGTAAGGTGAAAGGTCCTACTGGTGGATGTCAAGAGCATTAAAAATGTGTCCTTGTAGAATCATGAATAGACATAGAGTATCATATAGAGTGATGTAAGTCAGAAAGAGAAAAACAAATATGTATCAGGGCATACATGTGGAATCTAGAAAAATGGCATTAATGATCTTATTTTCAAAACAGAAATAGAGATACAGGTATAGAGAATGTATGGACATGAAGTGGGGAAGAGAAGGGTAGGATGAATTGGGAGACTAGGATTGACATATTTATCAACTATTGACCCTATGTATAAAATAGATAATTAATGAGAACCTGATACTTCAGCCACCTGGTGCAAAGAGCTGACTCAGTGGAAAAGACTCTGATGTTGGGAGAGATTGAAGGCAAAAGCAAAACAGAGATGCCCAGGATGAGATGGTTGGATAGCAACACCGACTTGGTGGACATGAATTTGAGCAAACTTCAGGAGACAGTGGAGGACAGAGGAGTCTGGCATGCTGCAGTCCATGGGGGTGACTAAAAGTCAGACATGACTTAGCAACTGAACAACAACAAATGAGAACCCACTGCATAGTTCAGGGAACTCTACTCCCTGCTCTGTGTGACCTAAATGGGAAGGAAATCCAAAAAAGAGCCAGCATATTTACATATATAGCTGATCCAGTTTGCGGTACAATATAAACTTAATACAACACTGCAAAGTAACTGTGTGTGTACATGTGTGTTAGTTGCTCAGTCATGTCCAACTTTCTGAGACCCTAAGGACTATAGCCTGGCAGGCTCCTTTTTCCATGGATTCTCCAGGCAAGAGTACTAGAGTGGGTTGCAATTCACTTCTCAGGAAAGCAATTATACTCCAATAAAAATTAACTTAAAAATGGTGTCCTTCCCCATTCCACTTTCTATCCCCACAGAAATATAGGCATATTTATTTATAAATGGCAATGGGGAGCTAAAAGAAGGCTGATCATAGTCCCCAGATTTAGGATATGATTGATATAGAATACCGCTAGTGGTAAAGATTATGCCTGCCAGTGAAGGAGACATTAGAGACACAGGTTTGATCCCTGGGCGGGGAAGATCCTCTGAAGGGGGGCATGGCAACTCACTCCAGTATTCTTGCCTGGAGAATCCCATGGACAGAAGAGCCTAGTGGGTTACAGTCCATGGACACAGCTGACATGACTTAGCATGCATGCACGCATTATACTCTTATTCTAAATTAAGCTACTATTAATGAAATAATATTTTTTTCTCTGTCAGATAAAATGCCTGAATCTGCTGTGTGGATTAATAGAAATAATTTATAATTTCATAAGAATGCTACAAAACTGCATGATACTAATTTATTTTTCTCTACCAATTCAAAGAGGGAGATCTCTGTCAATAATACAACCATAAAGATCTCTGTCAATCATACAACCATAAAGGTATCTGTCAGTCATACAGACATAAGGAACCACAGATGTGTATTTATTCCATTAAAAATACACAGCACATTTTTTCAATAAAATATTACATTTGATATTTAAAAGTATGTATCTCATATTTATTGAAATGAAGAAGTGTTGGTTATCCAACATTTTATTGCTTTTAAAAGCTTTTAGTTTTATCATTGTATTTTTTCTGGTGAAGCAAATATCTCCATTCTGGGAAAACAGACTTTGGCAAATGATAACTAGTAATAATTATTAGCAAAGTAACTAGTAACTTGGACATATAGGTAGCTCTTATGATTTTGTGTTCTACTCCCGGGTATAGAATTTGAACTGATTGTATAGAGAATATATTTTTTAAAGCTACCTATATAAAAATTTTATTTTAATAAAGTGTGAGGAGCCAGGAGAATAAAAGAGGATGATCAGGACATCTAATTTTGAGATGACTTTTCTTTTGTACATTTTTTAATCAAGTTTTTTTTTTCTTTTATGTATTTCTCTTACTTAAACGAGAAGTTTAAGAGAAATGTCACCGCATAATTTCCTTTCCATTTTCTCTTCCCTGCTTAGAAAGAGCACCTACAATTGCCAAAAGAATCACCTCTAAATAGAACATAATTTGTTCTTGCCAGGCAGCAAAGAATTAAGTAAAAGTTGCATAGGGTTGCCTGCAACAATCTAGGCTTGAAAGATTGCTAAGTGGGTTAGCAGCTTGATCTCCTTATTCATCTTTCCCCAGTTCACTGTAGGGATGTCAGCTCCCATGCCCCAGCCCTTCAGTATAACTAGCAGTCTCTCTCCTACCTCTGCTCTGCACTTCAAAATAAACGTGGCATAGTGATGGGAACCAACAGGAGAGGAGAGACAAGTCTAAAACTTCTTTTTTGTAAATGGTATGAAAGGGGAAACCTGAATACATCATTTTCAGTTACTTATAAACATCTTCCTTTAATTTCCTAGCTTTCTGTAAGTGATGAGATATTAGAGAGGAAAAGGAGAATGTAAGCTCTTTAAATTCCACTTAATTTTGCAATTGAGTTTCAGGAAAACAAAAATCAATTCATTAGTAAACAGGAATAAACATGTGAATGATAAGGAAATCTAGAAATTATGTCTGTAGAACAGGACACAGACACATACATAATCACTCTTACCCCATTATAGCATAAACAAATTGGAGAAACATAGTGAAAGTGAAAGTCTCTCAGTCGTGTTCAACTCTTTGAGACCCCATAGTCCTGAATATTCATTGGAAGGACTGATGTTGAAGTTGAAACTCCAATACTTTGGCCACCTAATGTGAACGGCTGATTCATTTGAAAAGATCCCGATGCTGGGAAAGACTGAAGGCTGAAAGCAGGAGGAGAAGGGGACAATAGAGGATGATATGGTTGGATGGCATCACCGACTCAATGGGCATGAGTGTGAGTAAACTCCAGGAGTTGGTGATGGACAGGATGAGATGGTTAGATGGCATCACCGACTCAATGGGCATGAGTGTGAGTAAACTCCAGGAGTTGGTGATGGACAGGGAGGCCTGGCGTGTTGTGGTCCATGGGTTGCAAAGAGTTGGACACGACTGAGCAACTGTAGTGAACAGAACTGAGACTATACAGTCCTTGGAATTCTCCAGGCCAGAATACTGGAGTGGGTAGCCTTTCCCTTCTCCAGGGGAATCTTCCTCACCCAGAGATCGAACCCAGGTCTCCCACATTGCAGGCAGATTCTTTACTAGTTGAGCCACAAGGGAAGCCCATAGAGAAAAATAGAAGAGAGAAACATTGAATGGATTCAGTATAATTTTTATTCAATTCTACCTAGTTGTTTTAAACACCAGTATATAAACAGGGGGTTATTTAATTTATTTATTTAACTCAACTATGGAACGCTCTGTAATCTCTTTCACACTAAGCAAGTACTTGTTATTTGAGTCCACACAGTATCTTATGTGATCCAGACAAGACTCTTAAAATTTGTGAAAATTTAAGTCAATTTTTATCCAACTGGCATTTCAATCCCTACACCTAATTCTTAGAATTATTTGCAAATCCTCACAAAGCAGGATGAATCAAAGCTTTATGTAGGAGGACATTTTTTGAAATTATGGTAAAAATGGAATAAAAAATGTGGAAGATTACCAGAGTTCTCTTACTGATAGTCACTTTACATGAATGTTTCCAAATTTATATTTTAAACATTTTTACTGGGGAAAAACATGCATAACATAAAATTTACCATCTTAACTACTTTTAAGTGTACCGGTCAGGGGAATTAAATACATTCATATTGTTGTACAACAATCGTCACAATCTATCCCTTATGTATAAATCATTTTATAACTCTGAAATAAAAAATCATTCCTATCCTCTTGCACTCCTAGCTCCTGCAAACACCACTATATTTTCTGTGTTTGTCATTTTTAACTACCCTAAGTATTGCATATAGTAAGATCTTATGGTATGTTTTCTTATGACTGGTATATTTCACTTAGCATAAATTCCTCAAAATTCATACAGCATGTAGTGTATGTCAGAATTTCCTGCCTTTCCAAAGCAGTATGTATATGTATGTATATACTTCTTTTTGCTTATCCACTCATCCATCTATAAAACAATTATGAAAATTTTATTTTTTATTATGTCACTTTGATTGGATTTTTGTGATTGTTATCCAGTTCAAACAAAGCCTGTAGCTCTTATTACATTTTTCCCCAATAAAAAAGACATCATTCATTGCTAAGGATCTCTGATTCCAAAAGTTCTCCATTTGGAAAAATGCTAGGAGTTACTACTTCAAAGAAAAGCTGATTAGTCTGATTGCATGGCCTTTCTCCATTCTGTCTGAACAGTGTGAAAACCTTTTTCATAAAGTCTTTTAGTTAAGTAATGATTTTTTCAAAGAAAATTTCCATAATGAAAATTTTTCTTAAAATTTAAAATAATTTCAAACAGTAAAATCTTGATAGCTGCCCTCAACTGGACAATTTGAACCCCAGAGACCTGCCATTTTATAACAATTTTGATCTCTTCAACCATTCACTGGAAGACAGTGAGCACTTAGTGCTAAAATCACTCTCAGCAACCCCAAATGGGGCTCTTAGTATCTACCTTACAGATGTCCTATAAGAATTAGAAATACAGTTCTTTAATTGTATGTGATATACCAGGTCCAAAAGATCACAGGCCCTTAAAGCATGGCTATAGTTATTAATGAAATTAGTGATAGAAGTTTCACATGACAACAGAGAGCTACATATTTGCTAAGAGGAGGCTCAAGCAATATTTGGTAGCCACTCACTTGCACAAAGTCTATGCATTGTATGTCAGTTTTGAATCAGCATACAGATTTAAACAAGATCTTTATAACAAGCTTTGCTAATCATTTTACTAGCATCGAAATCCTACACTAGATCAGTGCTACTTACCCCTAGCCTTGTTATCAATTAGAGTACTTTGAAAACAGGTAGCTTCTCATCCTTAAACCAAACTTACTCAGTAAGAATTTCTGGGTGTAGATTCTGACAAATGTCCAAGTTTGGAAACCATTAATCTTCTTATCAACAGGCATAAGAAAACCTTGCCTTTTGTAATGATAGACCATGATACACAACATCTCTGCTATTTCCTTCCAACAAGCTATGCGCATGAAGATCTATTTGAGGGTAGAAAATTGAACATTTTAACAGCTAGAGCAATATGTTTGTGGGGTGCAGAGGAGTTAATCTTTGAGGCAGAAACTCAGTTTACTCTGAAAGGGTAAACAAGGCTCACTCTAAGCAAGCCTTTTAGCAAAACAGAGGTAACTTTTATCTGTTATTCTTGAGAAAATCTTGAGTGTAAGAAGTTAACATGAATGCAGAAGCTAAGTATACTGTTTAATAATTTAAATGAAAAATGTTAGCAGAATATGACCCTGAAGATATTTTCCTCCATAAGTTTTGAGTTAAACTTCCCTGTCTTTAAAGAGGTTATTCTTTCTTGAGGTATATGTGTGTGTTTATTCACCATTTGCCCCAAAGGAGGCTAAGGGCCATGATCAGTTCATACCATGTATGATGTGTAGGCTTAATTTTCTCTTTGCATCCTTAGAGAGAGGAATGATAAGCACTGTACTGGGCTAAGCCTCGCATTACCTCCACAGGACTGATGTTCACACATGGTAGTAGTGTACTTGGCTTACAATCAAATTTTCTAGAATTGTGAGAGCTGTTTGTTAAGTGCAGCCATCACTAAACATAAAATGATATAAATCCACAATTAAATTTTATCAAAACAAAGGCAATATATACTTAAAATTTATTATTTACTGATTTCATTTCAGTTCAGTTGTTCAGTCGTGTCTGACTCTTTGCAACCCAAGAACCACAGCACGCCAGGGCCCCCTGTCCATCACCAACTCCCGAAGTCCACCCAAACCCATGTCCATCGAGTCAGTGATGCCATCCAACTATCTCATTCTCTGGGGTCCGCTTCTCCTCTTGCCCTCAATCTTTTCCAGCATCAGGGTCTCTTCCAATGAGTCAGCTCTTCGCATCAGGTGGCCAAGTATTGGAGTTTCAGCTTCAACATCAGTCCTACCAATGAACACCCAGGACTGATCTCCTTTAGGATGGACTGGTTGGATCTCCTTGCAGTCCAAGGGACTCTCAAGAGTCTTCTCCAACACCACAGTTCAAAAGCATCAATTCTTCAGTGTTCAGCTTTCTTTATAGTCCAACTCTCACATCCATACATGACCACTGGAAAAACCAGAGCCTTGTCTAAATGGACCTTTCTTGGCAAAGTAATGCCTCTGCTTTTTAATATGCTGTCTAGGTTGGTCATAACTTTCCTTCCAAGGAGTAAGCATCTTTTAATTTAATAGCTACAATCACCATCTGCAGTGATTTTGGAGCCCCCAAAAATAAAGTCAGCCACTGTTTCCACTGTTTTCCCATCTATTTGCCATGAAGTGATTGGACCGGATGCCATGATCTTAGTTTGCTGAATGTTGAGCTTTAAGCCAACTTTTTCACTCTCCTCTTTCACTTTCATCAAGAGGCTCTTTAGTTCCTCTTCACTTCTGCCATAGGGGTGGTGTCATCTGCATATCTGAGGTTATTGTTATTTCTCCCAGCAATCTTGATTCCAGCTTGTGCTTCCTCCAGCCCAGCATTTCTCATGATGTACTCTGCATATAAGTTAAATAAGCAGGGTGACAATATACGGCCTTGACCTACTCCTTTTCCTATTTGGAACCAGTCTGTTGGTCCATGTCCAGTTCTAACTGTTGCTTCCTGACCTGCATACAGATTTCTCAAGAGGAAGGTCAGGTGGTCTGGTATTCCCATCTCTTTCAGAATTTTCCAGTTTATTGTGATCCACACGCTGACAGGTTTTGGCATAGTCTATAAAGCAGAAATAAATGTTTTTCTGAACTCTCTTGGATTTTTGATGATCCAGTGGATGTTGGCAATTTGATCTCTGGTTCCTCTGCCTTTTCTAAAACCAGCTTGAACATTTGTAAGTTGACGGTTCACGTACTGCTGAAACCTGGCTTGGAGAATTTTAAGCATTAGCTTACTAGTGTGTGAGATGAGTGCAATTGTGCGGTAGTTTGAGCATTATTTGGCATTCCCTTTCTTTGGGATTGAAATGAAAACTGACCTTTTCCAGTCCTGTGACCACTACTGAGTTTTCCAAATTTGCTGGCATATTGAGTGCAACACTTTGACAGTATCATCTTTGAGGATTTGAAATAGCTCAACTGGAATTCCATCACCTCCACTAGCTTTGTTCATAGTGATGCTTCCTAAGGCCCACTTGACTTCACATTCCAGGATGTCTGGCTCTAGGTAAGTGATCACACCATTGTGATTATCTGATTATTATCACATCATTACATCATTGTGATTATCTCCTGATTAGTTCATGGCTATTGAATCTGTATGCTGGAAATACTCCCTAAATGCAAGCTAAGTGGGCATTTCTTCCAAAATCTACATTGGTTGCTAAAAAAGGATAACATTAGGAATATTTATACCATGAATTGCAAACTCTGGAAATCAGTGTCATATTTTCCTCCTTATTTTGTGAAGAGACGTTGTTAACATTTACCAGAACGTTTCTGACATGGTATAATTTTAGATTGAACAAATGATGCTTTGGGAAATGTATCACTTAAACTTTTCTAAGGACATTACAATATATTATTTTCTAAGGAAGCCAGTTATATACATTAAATGCATACAGTGGGCATTTTCTTATGAAATTAATTAATATTTCTACAAATATAGAAACAAAATGAAATAACCCTTTTCCTGAAGAGAGGGGGCAACAAATCTAGGAGACAATAAAGGCATCTGCCCTAAAGGTCTGGAAATGGTCAGAGGGTCCCAGTAAGTCAGGGGCATCTTTACCTGTAACTCAAGAGTGGGAACACAAAGGCCAATTGTGGGTCTTTCTGCCCCTTAATAAGCACTATTATTATTAGAAAAATCATGTTCATCACTAATCTCATTTATTCTTTGAGGAAATTCGGGGTGCAGTGGGTACCCCCACTTAAGAGCAGTTGGGAGTGTTCAAGCACCGCCATGAGGTTTACTGGAGTCACCTGTAGCAGAGGGTGGGATTGGCAGTAAGAGAATACGGCAGAGTGGAAAGACTACGGAATTTATTCCAGATTTTTGGTGAGTTACATGCAAAAGGAAAGTGAAAACTAATGTATAATCAGAAAATATTGTGACCAAATGTGTGTATATGTAAGTTTATGTGTTTATACACACATTTGTTTCCTTTATACATATATATTATATTCTCGTCATTGTTTAATCGCTGTTATGACTCTTTTGAGAACCCATGGACTATAGCCCACAAGGCTACTCTGTCCATGGGATTTCCCAGGAAAGAATACTGGAGTGGGTTGCCCTTTACTTCTCCAGGGGATCTTCCCGACCCAGGGATTGAACCTGTGTCTCCTGCATTGCAGGCAGATTCTTTAGCACTGAGCCACTGGGTAAGCCTCATATATATTATATGTAAATGTGCATATGTACATATGTATATATATATGATTCACAATAAAATAAAATGTCACATGGAAATGCATGATAAATATGAGAACTAAACTGAGAAAGTTCTATTGTGGGAGAGTTTTTCTGTTTTGCCACCTGGGGTGTGGTACCCCTGAGGAATATTCTGTTATTTTCTAGAAAGCAAAGATCATATTTCATTGGTTTTATACACATATATTCTTTGATAAAAAGTTAACTGAAAGAAAAGTGTTGCACATGATGAAAATAAAAATCTGTCACAAAAATTTTACTCAAAAAGTGAAACAATGCACTCTTATCCCAGAAAACCCCGAGCTAGCAAGGATGCTATGCTTGTACCTTGTAATATTTTTACATAAAGGTTTATGCTAGAGTGAATTTCAGTCAACCTGGAAAATCTCTTCTTATAAAAATCTTCTCAGATAAGGGTCAGGTTCAAGTCTTTATTCTCTCAATAACAACATTAAAGGATGGCATAACTTCCACTTGCTCTTATTTTTTTTAAAAAATACATTCCAAGATTATGCTGTTTGCTAATATTTTGTTTAGAAAAATTGCACCTGAATTTAATTTAGTTCTTTTGTTTTGTCAGATGAGATTCATGAAGAATTTATTTTATACACCTTTTCAGAGAATTGTCTTTTCAGTTCATGCAGGTTAATTTATGCTTTCTAATGTTTTTTTTCATATTTTTCTAATTAAAACTTTTATATTTAAACTCAAAAAAGCACACATAAGTTGATTCTATATATGCATTTATGTAAAAGTGGGTATATGTGTATATAATACACAAAAAGTGAAGCTGCACTGAAATTTATCCTGTGGATAAATTTTGTCTTTTCATTTATTATGAATTTCTAAACTTTGAAAAGTTCATGTATTTTATGTAACTATTTTAATATTGAAGGAGTAACGACAGTTGATATACTAAGAAAATCAGATTTGACTATATTTTGATATTTGATTATTTTCTAGTTCATCAAAGTTATCTATGTAGGACACAATATGCAATAGTTAGGAGCAGGCAATTATTAAGATATGCAATAGTCATTAAAAGATAAATACAGTTTTAAGCTTTACTAATGGTTTTAATGTAGGCAGAACATCTGGTTTAAACAAATGATTAGTTCTCAGATTATGTTTGTGAATTTCATGTCTTTTATGAATTTGCCAATTCCCTCACACTCCCACTTCTGCCATTAGCTAGTATTTGGTTTTAGAAGGCAACTGAGAATAAGAGGTGCATCTGGTGCAAGCTAAAAAGAAAAAAAGACTAAGATTTGCAGCATGTCAGCACTGTTCCTTTCAGCATTTCTGTGAGATAAAGCTATGAAATATTATTTTCTGTTGGGTAAAACATATGAAACAGAAACACAATAAAATGCCAAATAATTAATATACAATGAAAATATCACTGTTCTATATTACAAAAAATAATTCTTCCCAATGGCCAAGTCATATGAAAAAACAAATCAAAATCAGAAGATACTTTACCTCGCTGCTGGCTCAGACAGTAAAGAACCCGCCTGAAATGTGGGAGACCTGGGTTTGATCCCTGGGCCAGGAAAATCCCTTCTAGAAGGGGATCGCTACCCGCTCCAGCATTCCTGGCTGGAGAATTCCGTGGGCAGAGGATCCTGGCAGGCTAGAGTTCATGGGGCTGCAAAGAGTCAGACACGACTGAGCAACTTTCTTTCAGTTTTTTCTTTATTCCTTTAACATAAGAAATCACTCAAAATTTGACACATATTAATTCATTTCTTCCTCATAATAAACCCTTCCTCACAATAACCCGTAATAACCCTAGAAAGTTGATAATATAAGCTCCTAGCCAAGAACCTATGTGTGATATTTCAAGCATGGCCATGAATAGCTACAAAGGCTTTATCTGGCTAACCTCACAGAGGACAGCAGGCTTCCTCATATCAAAGATGGTGCACACCAACGTGTTGAAGTCTCTACAGGGAGTGCAGTCAAGAAGAACTCACGGCTCCCTGACCAGCCAAAAGCATGTTGATATTCCATCTGGAAGCCTCTATATCAAATGCCTTCCTTGGGTACCTTTGCTGAAATGTCTTTAGAGGTGTGGGGGTACTTTAAGACAATTTTTCTCCATTCTGTTTTCTGATAAAAAATGACACAATGGACTTCACACTGTCTCCAGTATAGCCTCTTGCTTATACTACTGCCATGAGTGATTAAAAGCATGAGTGTTATCTTCTTATTGGTTCTTTATTTTAACTGACCACCATGAAGTCTTATAGCTCAGCTCAGTTCTTGACACTCTCCTTTTATACTTGTGGAAATTGAGATGCTAAAAGCATAAGTGACATGCCCAAGGTCACATAACTATAATTATTAAGAGGCAAGTTAGATTTCAAACTAACTACTTAGATTTCAAACAAACCTGTTTGGCTACTAAATCCATTCTCTTAACTATACATCTTCTTAGAACATACTGTCATCTATTTTTTCATATTTAGGTTCTGATTTATTGGCATTTGCTTAATTTTTAATGAGTGACTAATTTCCAGCATTTTGACATTATTGAGTATCATTATAGAGTTCCAAATAAGTGAAACATCATTCACTATATGGTTTTTTTGGTGTGAAGGGCAATTTATCTAATAGGCCCTATTGATGTAGCTATTCAATAATGTTAGAATGCTATCAGTCTTGCTAGGGATCTGTATGAGAAAGAAGACTCTCATTTCTTCTTTACTCTGCTAAAGTTTAGATTGAGATTTCTCAAGTATTTTGAAAAATACCATTTGGTTATAATTGTTCTGAAATAACATATTTTTAAATAAGTAGTATTAAACTTCAAACACTTCAAACTTAAACTTCAGACACTTCAAAACTTGTCCTTAATGTTTCAGTTATAGCCAAAACATTATGTCAATAAACAGCCTGGTTGCTCTTGAAAACATTGCACTTTTCTGCTTTAAGAATTAGTATTGTACTCATACCCAAAAGCATAATTAAGAAATATCTTGCAAAATATAATTTAGTAATCAAATATTATTAAATTCTTTGTCAAAATTATGTGATTTGTACATATTTGCAATTATTACACAAATCAGTGTCTCTAAACACTAAAGGAAACACAGACATACATTTTATCTTATAATCATTATAAATATAATAACACATACAAACAGAACATAAATATAATAGAAATAGTGTAACTTATATAAATATAAATTAAATTAAGCATATAGATGCATATTGGCATACTTATCTGAAAAATACCTGAAACATATAAGCTACCTGTCTGTTGATTATGATTTATTTTTCAGATCTATTCTCTTTAATATAAATGATGGATGGAAGAAAATATAATTTGAATCCATCTGATTTTCCTGTTTATGACCTGATCTATTTCACTAATTTATTTATTTATTCAGTACATATCTGTTATCCCTCTATCATATGCTAGAACAGAGGAAACAATGATGAATTGGGCCTTCTCTACAAGGCCTTTTTATTTTAGAGTGAGGCAGCATGCCAGGGTTCAGCACTGGTCATTATAGGATTACACAGAAAACGTTAGCTAATCTAGACAGTAGAAGAGAATACAGAGAACAATTGACGAGTGTCTGAATGTATGAACAAAATTTTATCTGGCAAACAGAAAAGGAAGAGCAATACAGACAAAAGAATTGGGAAAACTCATTCCATAAAGGGGGGAAATAAGTAGGAATCTGCTGAAAAGTCCAAGTCTTTGGATTTGTTCAGATTTGACCTTACAGAACACTTGCAGTGATGGTTTTTAGACAAGGCCATGGTTAGATTTCCATTAAACTGAGCACTTGCAGGCATTTTGTCCGGTGGAGTAGTAAAGACTAAAGGAAAGATGAGTACCTATATACAGGGCTCTTAACCAAGGATTCTTGGACCCCTGTAAAAGGTCTGTGGATAGAAGTTAGGAGGTTCTTGAACTTGATGGGGGAAATGTTACATTAGTTTGGGGTCTTACATTTAGATCTTTAATTTATGTTGATATATAGCATAAGAAAAAAATTTAATTTCAATTTTGTGCATGTGGCTATCTGGTTTTGTCAACACCATTTGCTAAAGTGACTTTCCTTTTTAAAATACTATTTATGCCAATCACTACTTCAAACCGCACTGATTATTAATTCCACTGTTAGAATACTTTATGTAATATAATAAAAAAAGCATGTTACTATATTATGGACTTAATGTATGCTGACTGGTGAGTTTCAACATAATTTTTTTTTCATTGTAATCCTTTATATATTTATTAATTTTATGCATATTGATCTATAATATAAAACATTTATTTTGTGCCTATTCATTTAAGTATTATGAGAAAGTGACTATAGATTTCATCAGACTGCTACAAGGTCATGGACTCAAAAAAATATTAAGAATTCAGAGATTGTTCCAATAACTCAGGCAACAGATGAAATCCTAAACTACAGCAATGGTAACTTAAACGTATGTTTAATAAAGAAATAGGCAAATTCATTATCATTTAGTGATTAAATAAATGCCAAGAACCAAAGATAAGATGAAATCAATGATGCCTAGTAAATTCTTAACGGGTGATTTGATTGTTTGGTGGTGTGTAGTTCTAGAACTCAATGTGGAAGCTGAATTTAACACCACAAGAACTGCCAATAATCAACCACTGGGAGAAGATAAATGAAGCAACTGACTCAAGATAAAGCCACAGTAAGTTCAGTTCAGTTCAGTCTCTCAGCGTGTCTGACTCTTTGTGACCCCATGGACTGCAGCACACCAGGCCTCCCTGTCCATCACCAACTCCCGGAGTTTACTCAATCTCAAGTCCATCTCGTCAGTGATGCCATCCAACTATCTCATCCTCTGTTGACCCTTCTCCTCCCACCTTGAATCTTTCCCAGTATCAGGGTCTTTTCAAATAAGTCAATTCTTCACATCAGGTGGCCAAAGAATTGGAGCTTCGGCTTCAGCATCAGTCATTCCAGTGAATATGCAGGACTGATTTTCTCCAGGATTGACTAGCTGAACTTCCTTGCAGTCCATGGGACTCTCAAGAGTCTTATCAAACATCACAGTTGAAAAGCATCAATTCTTTGGCACTCAACTTTCTTTATAGTCCAACTCTTACATCCATACATGACTACTGGAAAAACCATAGCTTTGAGTAGACAGACCTTTGTTGGCTAAATAATGTCTCTGCTTTTTAATATGTTGTCTAGGTTAGTCATAGCTTTTCTTCCAAGGAGTAAGCGTCTTTTAATTTCATGGCTGCAATCGCCATCTGCAGTGATTTTGGAGCCCCAAAAAATAAGGTCTGTCACTGCTTCCATTGTTTTCCCATCTATTTGCCATGAAGTGATGGGGCCAGATGCCATGATCTTAAGTTTTCTGAATGTTGAGTTTTAAGGCAAATTTTTCACTCTCCTCTTTCACTTTCATCAAGAGGCTCTTTAGTTTTTCATTTTCTATCATAAGAATGGTGTCATCTGCTTATCTGAGGTTTTTGATATTTCCCACAGCAATCTCGATTCCAGCTTGTGCTTCATCCAGCCCAGCGTTTCACATGGTATACTCTTCATATAAGTTAAATAAACAGCCGTGACGTACTCCTTTCCCCATTTGGAACCAGTCTGCTGTTCCATGTCCAGTTCTAACTGTTGCTTCTTGACCTGCATGTAGCTTTCTTGGGAGGCAGGTCAGGTGGTCTAGTATTCCAATCTCTTTAAGAATTTTCCACAGATTGTTGTGATACACAGCATCAAAGGCTTTGGCATAGTCAATAAAGCAGAAATAGATGTTTTTTTCTGGAACTCTCTTCCTTTTTGATGATCCAACAGATGTTGGCAATTTGATGTCTGGTTCCTCTGCCTTTTCTAAATACAGCTTGAACATCTGGAATTTCAAGGTTCACGTACTGTTGAAGCCTGGCTTGGAGAATTTTGAACACTACTTTGCTAGCATGTGGGATGAGAGCAATTGTGTGGTAGTTTGATCATTCTTTGGCAGTGTTTTTCTTTGGAGGAATGAAAACTGACCTTTTCCAGTCCTGTGGTCACTGCTGAGTTTTCCAAAGTTGCTGGCATATTGAGTGCAGCACTTTCACAGCATCATCTTTTAGAATTTGAAATAGTTCAACTGGAATTCCATCACTTCCACTACCTTTGTTCATAGTGATGCTTCCTTAGGCCCACTTGACTTAGACCAGCTATTGATTACTATCAGCTATGATGTCATGCACTATGTATAATGTGTCAGCAAATAGAACATTATGTAAAAAATAATGTCATTAAGCAATTGGCAGTTAATCTATAAAGAATCATTAATGTGAATCTACTCTGTATTTACAGTTTTTGTACCAGCAATCATTTGCACTCAAAAGCAAACACAGCTCATGTTGCTTGGTTATAGGCACCAATATTCAAATCTGTCTTGAAAAGAATAACAAAAAGAGATGCTGTCTATGAAAGTGATGCAAATCCCTCAGACCTCGCTGCTCTACATCCTGTAAGGCTGGTGATGACAATACCTCTTCCTTCTGTCTTGGGCTTCATCCTTGCTTGATCTTACTCATTCATTAGAGGCCAGTACCAATAAGCTGAAATTCAGTAGGCCTTTCCTCTTACCCAAACATTATGATTTTTCCCTTTCATATAAATCATACTATAATAAGGGCAGACTGAAACCTGAAGCCTTTTCTGAAGCACATCATTTGCTTTGTTAGTATGAACAGATTCAATTTTTCATTCACATGTAATTTTACAAGGTATGCAACTTGAATACTGTTGAACAAAGATAATATCTTATATAAATTTCTGCTCAAAGGTGACAAGCAGATTATGTTACTTTATTTTTTTCTAAAAAATTTTAGCCATTTATTAGAAACACAGCTGTCAGTTTAGATCAAATATATTCATATTTCCCTGTTATATTATTAGGACCATCAAGAAATTTAATTGTCCCTTGCAGTTTGATTTCCTACAAAAGTGTTATAACACAATTAGCACTATTGCAAATAATTACTGAACTGTGTGAAGATACTTATGATTTCATATGAGATACACATAATAATAGATAAGAAATATAAAACTCAAGTTAACACTTGATAAAGATTCTGCTCTCATACAAATGTCAGTAATAATAAATGTAGGGACAATATAGTCTGCTTTATGAAAGTGAAACGGAATCCAGGCAGAATAATTTCCAAAGGTTTTAATGATAGCTCAAATATTACTTGTTTATCATTTAATCATATTAAATACTCTGAATCTAATAAATTATCTGTGATAGAAACACTAAACACTTTTAAGAATGGGAAATCGGTTGGTTTATTAGGCTAATGACTAAAATCAGAATATAATGAAATTCTTCTGCACGAAATCTATATTTCTCCACTCGTTTTATAGTGTTTAGAATTGTCATAAGGTATTACCATGCAGGTTTTGTGGGTAAATGAAGGCTTAGAAATTCTAAAATGTTCACTGGTTTCTATTTTTTAACTAAAAATTACACTAAGTAGGAAAGTACATTTTTGCCCTACTACCATTTTCTCAGTGGTATAACAGTCACAAAGATTTGAAGCAGCAATTATACACCAGCCTTAAGTTTATAGACAAAAGGCCACAGGCTTAGACCTTAGAAATATGGTAACATGATTTAGAATGAGCAGAAGGGATCCAGTTAAGAAAATGAGAATTTGTAAAGGAGGAGTATGATTCTAAAAAGAGCTTAGTAGACAGTAAAAAGCTTGTTCTATTATATAGAACGGGATGCAGCCAAAATTCAAATATTGGTTAGGACATAATAAACATAAGCCATTTTTGTGAAAACAAGAGGTAGAAGAACCTTTTGAGACATTAAAAAGGATAATGCTACTCACATCCTGAGCTACCATTTGTCGACACCAGGGTCAGGTTGGAAGGCCATGGATTCCGAACAATATCTTGCCAATGAATAGTGTCTGTATAACAAAGAAATTTGTTCTGGTCTACATAGACGCCGCCATTTAGGATTTCTGTGTTAAAACAAACAAACATAGATGTGTTGTCAACCATTTTGATGATGAAAGGTAGTCAATCAAAATAATTTACTCTTAAGCTATCTTCAGGGTTAAATTACTTTGTTAATAGTCAAGATTTCTTATAAAATACCTTTTTCCTGAGTCATATAGATTGCAGAAAATTGAAAATATTGAACAATACAAAGCAAAATAGTCACTCATAATTCAAATACTCAGAAACACTCTTCACAGTTTGGAACAGATGCTATCAGTCTCTTTTCTATTTTATTTCCTCTGAAATTGGAATAATATTGCATATATATTTCATAACCTGATAATTTTGTTAATACTAAATGGTGAATACTCAAAGGTAATTAAATATTATTCTGTGTTATTTCTAAGGAGAATATGATATGCCAGGGTATAACTTAAACAGTATTTATTTAACCAATCACCCCTTGTTGGTAATTTAACTTGTTTATCTTTGATTAGCTCTTTAAATTTTTTTTCCTATAAATAACATTCACAGATTGTGAATATTTTAAAGGCTTTCTGCAAATTGCCAACCCTTAAAAATACTGTTTCAGTCAATGTGACATTGACTGGAGTCAGTTAGGTAAGCAATTAGCACAAAATGGAAGGTAAATTTATTGCTTCAATCACAAAAGTGTTCTTTATTCATCTCAAATGCAGTCAATAGAACTGCCAATTATTCTTTAAGAACAACACAAAGCAAGATATCATAGATATTCTCTGGTTCATTGCAACAGGACATGACTATGTGATACAATGTACCAAAACCAATTTTCACTTGATTCTTATTTTACGACACTGGCCTTAATCAGCTAACTTGTCCCCTCTGAACAGTGGCTGATTATATACATAGATTCTTGTACAGATAGCTTTACATTATCCAGAAAAAAAAGGTAGATATTCCTTCTGAAAATACTATTCTTATCATTTTGAGAAATTGATTAGAAATACATATAGCATCTTCCTACTCAATATATACTACATTTTTTCTTCCTGTCAATATAAAAACAAGAGAAATCATATAACAGTCCATAAAGCAGTCAGATACAAAAAACAAAATTCAATTAACAGTGATTTATATAGATAAGGGATGATTTTTTTTTCACATGATAAGAAACTTATCAGAGGCAGTTGTGGATATTAGTTTAGCTACTCTGCAGTACCCACAACCTACTATGTATGTTGGCTTTATTCATTCCAGGCAAAAGATGACTGCTTCATCTAAAGATGTTTGAATTCAAGGCAAGATAAAAACAAAAGAATGAGCAGGTGGCTTTTGATTTGAAAAGGGATGTTTCCCCAAGGATTAATCTGCATTTTATTGGCCAGAACAATATCCTAGGCTAAGCGAGAAATTCTTAAGGTGGACATATTGCTATGCGAACAAAACCCAAAATGTGCAGGGGTGTTAGCAAGGAAGGTGAGGGATGCGATGTCAGGATACCAACCAACTCTGTCTCCTGCGCTGACCTTAAGAAAGTCATCTCTGCTGTGCAGTGCATGCTGTCTCTCAGTTGTGTTGGACCCTCTGTGACCCTGTGATCAGGGTCCCCTGTCCATGGGGTTTTCAAGCCAGAATACTAGAGTGGGTTGCTGTTTCCTTCTCCAGGGGATCTTCCTGACCTAGGGATCGAACACTTATCTCTTGTGTCTCCTGCATTTATCCGCTGAGCCATCAGGGAAGTCTTCCCCTGTGCAGTATTTCAAGCTAAACCTTTAAAGCAAGTGGAGACTGAGTGAAAGTGAAAGTCATTTAGTCGTGTCTGACTCTTTGCGACACCATGGACTATACAGTCCATACAGTCCATGAAATTCTCCAAGGCAGTATACTGGAGTGGGTAGCCTTTCCCTTCTCCAGGGGATTTTCCCAACCCAGGGATCGAACCCAGGTCTCTCACATTGCAGGTGGATTTTATAGCAGCTGAGCCATAGGGAAGCGCAAGAATACTGGAGAGGGTAGCCTATTCTTTCTCCAGGGGACCTTCCCGACCCAGGAATTGAACCGGGGTCTCCTGCATTACAGGTGGATTCTTTACCAACTAAACTATGAGGGAAGCCAAGAGTCCCCTTAAACCAATAAGGGGCATAAAAGAATGAAAGGAACATGTAACACCATAAAAAAGGTACTTGTGGAAGTAAGATTGGAGGTCATATATAAAGTGCTTTACTACATTGCATATATAAAATCTTCCATATTAATTTTGACATTGCAGGATTGTCTACATTTAAAATCAATCCCATTTCCATTATTAATTCTATTACTGACAATTGGATCCATTTTCTCAAGTGGGAGGGGGAAAAAAAAAGAAACAAAGAAATTACATCATCTTTCTACTTCTACAACCAGTTCATTATTTTTCATGACCTAACCATACAATCTTCATCAAAGCAAGAAGGGAGATGTAAGAGGTAAGAAAGATTGTGAAAATGGATTTCTGCATTAATGTTTGGCATTAAGTTTCTATCTAAGAAATGTGAGGATCTCATACTAATAGCTTTCTCATGAGACATTAGGTGATGCTCTTCTGCTCTAGGAATAATTCTTCATTAGGTGACAAAGAAAGGAGATTTTGACTGCTATCCAGGAAACAAAGGTTATTTTTCAGTCTAGATTTGGAAAAGTTCTACTTTAAAAAAATGTGAATAGAAAATGTAATAGCTCAAACATTGTAGAAAGGGTATATTTTTCAGGAGTCACATTTTAATTCAAATAGTTCATACTGAAGGAATACAGCATCCATCTACAACTTCCTATCTGTAAATATTCAAAAGAATCAGATTATATTATGCTGAATAATAATCGCATCAAATCCCTTTCTTCAACAAAATTAATCTGCTACCAATGTCAACATTTATTTCTTAGAAATACTCTCTTCAAGAGCTTGGCTTATACATGGAAAAGGATTTAAAAAAGAGGCAATAATAATTCAAGTATAATCTTACATGTTCAAATTTTAAATTAAGACTATAATCATGATCAATCTGGATGATATTTTTATCATTTTGAATTCAAAACTCAGCATCTGCTAGCAATTACTAGTCAGGAGGATTTATAACATTTTAGTACTTAACAATAGATAGCTTATTCATGCATGTGTATATTTTCCCTGAAAATAGTCTTTTTTCCCCCTCTTTATGTTTGGCTTAGACCATAATCTGCCTTTGAATGCTATAATTTCACAATCAGAAAGTGTGTATTGTATTGAAATTTATAGAAGAGTTTTGTGTCCACTTCATCTTATATTTTCTTTTGATTAACCTGATTACCTAAATATGCATCAGGAAATAATGTCAAATTGAATTTACTCATTTATATCATTTACATTTATTTCATAACTTTATACAGTGTTAGTGTTAGACTATTAATTAATATGTTATGTGTGGATATATTCAGTTAGATTTATTGCTGGACTAAGAAAATTCTAGGGAAAGGTATTAACCTGCAAGAAAGTTGCTAAAAGACACAGATTATTTACCAGACAAAAGGGATAGCTAAAGTTTCTACCTTCATTGACCATGAAAGAACATGAAAAGAAGTCTCTCAGTCATGCCTAACTCTTTGCGACCCCATAACTGTAGCCTACCAGGCTCCTCCATCCATGGGATTTTCCAGGCAAGAGTACTGGAGTGGGCTGACATTTCCTTCTCCAGGAGATCTTCCCCACCCAGAGACTGAACCCGGGTCTCCTGCATTGTAGGCAGACACTTTACCATCTGAGCCACTAGGAAAGGCCATAAAGTCATTGACCATAAAAGATTTTCTAAAATTATCTGTTTAGATTAGAAAAAAAGGGACAAAGATTAGAAAAAGAGAAAATCTTGTTAAGATATTTATCTAAGATGATACCAGAAAAATGTCCGGCTATACCTTTGCTAACAGTTTGTGTCAAATTTGTTATACCAAGAGTTTCTATTCCACTAGCAGCATGAAATTGTGATTAATAATTATATTTTAAAATCATGACACAGGACAATTTCAAAGGAATCTAGGCAAATGAGGCACAAATTTAATTGAAATTCAAAGATGCCTGGAAGTATAGAAGGACTAAAAAAATTGTTGAATAATTAAATGAGTTCAAGGTACACTAATCTCATTCCATTTAACTTCACTTTCCCTGCAGGAAATACATCAGAGTAAATAAAGACAGACACAAATAGATTCTTGGTCACTGAAACAATTGGTAGGAAAAAAAATCTGCTATTTGTCTTATCATATTATTTAAAAATATTTCCAGCAAGTTTACAGAACAAAACTGTCTTGTATAATAATGCCATTGATGCTTTTGAACTTTAGTGTTGGAGAAGACTCTTGAGAGTCCCTTGGACTGCAAGGAGACCCAATCAGTCCATCCTAAAAGAGATCAGTCCTGGGTGTTCATTGGAAGGACTGATGCTGAGCTGAAACTCCAATACTTTGGCCACCTATGCAAAGAGTTGACTCATTGGAAAAGACCCTGATGCTGGGAGGGATTGGGGGCAGGAGGAGAAGGGGACAACAGAGGATGAGATGGCTGGATGGCATCACCAACTCAATGGACATGTGTTTGAGTAAATTCCGGGAGTTGGTGATGGACAGGGAGGCCTGGTGTGCTGCAGTCCATGGGATCACAGAGAGTCAGACATGACTGAGTGCCTGAACTGAACTGAGGTCATTTTTACTGGTTCCCACATTTCATTAAGCCAGGAGTCATTTCAGTTTTGTTCAAAACTGTAGGCACAAGCCAGATGCACTATAAAAGTTTGCTTCATTAAAAAAAATATAATATTTTGAGTATAAAAATATATATTATATATATAATTTTGAGGTTAGAGTTTTTATAATTTGAATTAGAAAGAGCTTTCTTTATATAAGCTGTTAATTGATAATGTGCAAAATTACTACAGGTAGAATGTTTAATATTTATAAGGTATACTAGGAAATTTTCCTTTTTTTTTTCCATTTATTTTTATTAGTTGGAGGTTAATTACTTTACAATATTGTAGTGGTTTTTGCCATACATTGACATGAATCAGCCATGGATTTACACGTGTTCCCCATCCTGAACTGTCATCCATAAGCCCATTTTGTTCACCAAATTCCATTATTATTTATCAGGTGAATAAAGATGACTTTGATCAATCAGAGAAAGGCAAAATTCCCCCAACCTGTGCAAAATATCTAATTCATGCTACACAAGAGTCTAAACGCATGTTTTATACTGAACCATAAATCTACCTCTGGAGAAGGAAATGGCAGTTCACTCCAGTACTCTTGCCTGGAGAATCCCAGGGACAGAGGAGCCTGGTGGGCTGCCGTCTATGGGGTCGCACAGAGTCGGACTTGACTGAAGCGACTTAGCAGCAGCATAAATCTACCTCACATTGCTACTTCAATCATTTTTTAGAATAGTGTAAAGTGACAATATGACATTCTAGAGAATGCATAAAATACCTTTGTCTTAGCATTCCACTCCACAAAGATTGTACATTTGGCCATTTATTTCCCTCACTTCTCGTTTGCATGAGTCTAATGAAGAAGCGAATTGTTTGTGTTATTTAAATAAGTTCTTTTTTACTTTTCATTTCTTTTCAAATGCTAGTTATTATACTGAATTTGGGGGGGTGAATGACCATTAAGAGAATCACTGACATTTTGCAAATATATTCTCTCAAGAGAAAACGTGATAAAATACTGAATCCTGGCATTTGTTCCCCTGCCCTGTATGAAACACCCTAATTGTGATGTAGCATCCCTGCTGAAAATACAGATTAATATGACCTTCTTCTTCAGTTTAAGAAGTTGACAAAATTGCTTTGACCCCACCAGCCACAATTCATAAACAAGGTTGAATGTCTTTCTCTTTTTACAAAGTAAAGATTATAACTTTAAGTGCAGTTAGCCGTATTCCACTTTAGTCTATATGATCGGTATCAATAGTAAACATTTCCTTTTACTCACAAATCTATCAAACACAAGCAAGGATGAAATACTAAACCTCAATCCTTGATTGTATATCTAAATGCCTTTTTTTGCATGGGTGCGTTTACAGGTCAACCTTAGAATTAAAATGATAATAAAAATAAAGATTGGAAATATTGCACTTGTCTAATTGAGAACCTCTGAATAATGCATATGTCAGATTTTCATTGCCTATCCAAGCCAAAGGTCATAATCAAGAAGTCAAAACCCAAAGTGGCAAAAGTCCATCTTCAAGATGAAGCTACAGGAAGCAGTTACTGGATTTCCTCAGACATAAAGCAATGTATCTTTTTCACTGTCATCACCTTAAGCCATGAAAGTCTGTTGGCAGATAATGATACAAAAGTAATATAGCTCACATCATCCACCTGTGATACTTAATACATCATCTCTGGAATGGACTTGGTCCAGAGATTTCTGTATCCTTCCCAAACCCAGACCTTTCAGCTAGGAGCACAATGAACTGCTGCTACCCCACTGGGTCAGCCCTCGAGGTTCATTATTAATAAGCTGAGACTCTAAAGGCTAATGAGAACCGGGTGCTTGAGGAGACAATGGCTCATTCATCATCAATCAAGCTTTGAAGTTTTTATACAGATGATTTAAGGAGAGTTGAAGTGTGCAAAATTGAAATGTCACATTTGTATTGGGAGTGGGGAGAGGGTGATAATGTAAATGAGTGATGTAACCTTCTGTATTTCAGCTCGATGATCAGAGTCAAAAGCTCAAGATGCAGATACCAAACGTTAGGAAGAAACAGTGGGCAGTTTTTTTTGAACAGAGCAAGGCAATTTCAAGAAGAAATGATTAGAACATTCACTGAAAGTCAGCATAAGATAGAAAATTATAGCTATTTCAATTGAATGGAGCTCAGTAATTCTCTCTACAATGTTCCAATGTATTAATACAGATTTCAGGATCCAATGTTTTAGCTTAAATCCAATCAATATTTTTTAGCTTGAGTCCTAGCTTTGCTGAGAAGTCGACCATGACCTTTTAGTTTTTAGAGAAGAAGTGCCTCTAACTTTTATGACACTGATTATCTGGATCACTCATCTAACAAAGCAAATGCTACTTCACCTTCTTTGTTCTTTTGTGTACTTTTATTTAACATAATATAGGTCTCTGGAGGATAAGAACCACAACATACATCTTTCTGGGGCCCTGGTACCAAAGAAAGTGTCAAGCACATACTAGAAATTCAAATACTTTGGAAGATTATAATAATACTGTTATCTTCAGAACATAACTAACATTTGTAAGACGTTATTAGTTGCTTAAATAATAACACAATAGTGATATCTTCTTATGCACTAGATGAAGTTTACACTATAACTACATACAATATTAAATAAAATTTGTTTGATCTTAATATATCAATTCTTTCTATTCATTAAGGAGGCAGTAATCGACTTAGACATTCCTAGTCTCTGGAAAATTTTAAAATAAATTTTGCATTGTAACTGGCCTTATATTACAAATACAGAATCTCCTCAAATTGTTCTCTCACTTTATTATATAATTCTATGTATGTGTCAACATGTTTAATATTTTTTGTAATGATTTCTCCCAAATTTATACTCCCCCTGTATTTGCATATTTCCATTACAATCAAAGTAACATGCTGTAAAATCAATATTTAATCTGTCATGACACCCTAAATAAAATTCTCATGTTTATTTTAATTTATCCTATTATTTTTATATTCCCTGCTACTTCTATAATCTCATAGCAGGTTCAATGTTTTGCTTCTAATCCAACCTCTCCACGAATTTATCTTATATATCACACTTATAATATATTGCATATTATAAGTAGATGGAAAGATAAAAAGATGACAGATATAGGTAGATAGGTAGGTAGAGAGACAGATTAATATTTCTCTATTAGGGTTTTGAGTATAAAACAATAATACTCAATTTAATTAGCTGCATAATTTGCTTACTAGATGTTTGATCTTGTATATATTTATGAGACTCAGTTTGTTCAACACTATAATGGGAATATTGTACTCTTAAGCTCTGTCACAGAATTATTGATTACATTACAGTTTATATTTAGTAATTATTCAAATAGCTGTTTACTGATTATATTGTCTCTTAATGAGGATCCTTGCAGATTGCCACAAGACAGTTATATTTTTGTCTTGTTGGTTTGAATACAGTCATGGAGCCACAGCTGGCCATGAAACATAAGGAACTGCAGTTTATGTACTGAATAGTCATATGACTAGCTAAAGCTAAATACTATTTAAAAGTTACACAGTTATAATGGACTTGGGACACCACAAGCAATCTCTGCCACACTGACTCAGAAGAAATCTCTTGGCATTTTGTACATACATACAAAACCTAAATCTTGTGAATTAAACAGTGCAAAATTTTTTTTCCAGCTTTTCTATTTAAGTACAATATACATACAGAGCAGCTTCCCAGGTTGTGCTAGTGATAAACCTGCCTGCCAATGCAGAAGACATAAGAGACGTGGGTTCAGTCCCTGAGTCAGGAAGATCCTCTGGAGGAGGGCATGGAAACCCACTCCATTATTCTTGGCTAGAGAATCCCATAGACAGAGGAGCCTGGTAGGCCACAGTCCATAGCTTTGCAAAGAGTTGGACACAGCTGAAGTGACTTAACAATCACACAGGCATACATACAAAGATGTGCATCTATCATACACAAAGCAATTTTCTAAATGAACACACATGTACCCAGTACTCAGAACATTCCAGCACAACAGAAGCCTTCCTCATGCTTTACTCCCTATCGAAACCTCTATCCTAATTTTGAGCAAGATCACTTTCACATAGTTTTGTACTTTATACATAAATGGAATAATATTACATGCATTCTTCTTGTCTGGCTCCCTTTTGCTCAACATTATGTTTGTGAAATTCACCTATACTGTTCATTTTCATTGCTGTATGGTATTGCGTGTTTTGTTTATCTAATTCTACATGGACACCTGGGTTGTGTATTTTTCGCATTTGAACTATTACTTCTGGTGCTACTAGAACACCCTGGGATATGCCTTTTAGTGACAATATGTACACATTTATGTTGTAGACATAACAGAAGTGAAATTCCTGGGCCACAGTGACAAGCTTCCAAAGCGCTTTTGCCAATTTATACTCCCGTCAGTAGAGTATGAGAGATCTACTTGTTTCTTAACCTTGTCAAGCTGCGTTTTTTCTGTTTTTTGTAGCCATGGTTAGTGGTAAGTGGTATCATTTTAGTGTGTACCTCCCCAAGAATTAATAAAGTTTAGTCTCTAGCATACTATTTTGGAAGTATAATTTTTTAAAGCAAGAGGTTTATTTCCATTTACCTGAAAATAGATATTCCTATGTGTGAAACATTTACAAAGCACTGTGGTAAAATTGATTTCTTTTTGAGGTTATTAGTAAACAGCTGAGTGATTAATGTACCAGATATTACCCTCCTAACTTTAATTTCCTGTAGGGGGGTCGGACTCAGTGTTTTGGAAATGGTACTTAATAATATTTTAGAAAAATGCATTAAAACTATATCAAAATTATAAAAATAAACAGAAAATTATGGCTTTGAGAAGTTGAATGAAAAAATTCATATTAATGAATGAATAGTGAAAGTGAAAGTCACTGTCATGTCCAACTCTTTGTAACCCCATGGACTGTAGCTCATCAGGCTCCTCTGTCCATAGAATTCTCCAGGCCAGAATACTGGAGCCAGTAGCCGTTCCCTCCTCCAGGGGATCTTCCCAACCCAAGGATCAAACCCAGGTCTCCCGCATTGCAGACAGATTCCTTACCAGCTGAGTCACCATATCTATCTAATAAAAGAGGGATGAACACAATCAAAGATAAATAAAGAGAAAGAATGAAAAATTTTCTATCTGCTTATTATTAAAATAGAATACCCCATTGCATAAATATCAAACGTTTTTATTCCCCTATCCTCCGGGAAAGCCTTTATTACAGACAACAATCTTCTTAAGTAACTGATCCAAGTTTCCAGAAAATGTAACTGCGTCAGTAAAACAAATCAGTAGAGTTCATTGCTTTCATTACCAATAAGGGGGACAGTCATATTAGTGTCTGGAAATGATTTGTCCCTTTTATTTACAGACTTTAATACAATAAGCCTGGGCTATGCTACAAGGTCACTTTCAAATATCTCACCTACAGTATTAGTTTATATAGTTTTAATAACTTCTCACAATGTGTGATTTCTTCACTATTTCTTTAGAGTTTTTCAGAAAAGCATGCTTTTTCTTGATGATAATAACAATAAATAATATTGCCATATATGTTTGTTGCTGGCAAGCTAGGACTTGCAATAAAAAATCAAGCAAGAGAAAGCAGAATGATTTAATCTTGTAGAATGATTATAATACAATCACAAGCATCACCATTTTAAGAGGCTATATAAGACTAGTAAAAAAGTAACAAATGCATGGCTTGGGGGCCTGAGTTTCTCTGATAAAATATCTATAACATTAAAGTGATGCCAAAAATAATAAATAAAAAATTATAAAATAAAGAAATCATAAAATATGAGTGCAAAGAATCAGATTCTGGAACACTTACAAATCCACAAATAAGTCTACAATGATTATTTCTTTTAAGCACAGTTTTAATCCAAAAACAATTAGAAAATAATAACTGAGTAGGACTAGTTATCATTTTGTAAAGCACAGGTTTCAAAACCTGAAATAACAGGTATCATGGAAAAATGGAGAGAGGAAGAGTTTTGAAGTTAGATTGGTTTGCATAAAGTTTTAAATTATTATATCTTTTTTTTTGTTTGAGTCACTAAATCACGGTCAAATGCACAAATCTTAAGTTCAATGTTTTTAAAATATATGTGTGTTTGGTTTTTATGTATCTATCTCCATGCAGCCACTACCCAGACAAAAACAAAGAATATTTCTGTTCCTCCACAAAGTCATCCTGGCTCCTTCTCAATCAAGCATTCCCAAATCCACTATTCTGTCGCCACATATTAGTTCTGCCAGTATGTGATGTGTGCGTGTGTGTGTGTGTGTGTGTGTGTGTTAGCCACTCAGTTGTGTCTGACTCTTTGTGACCCCCGTGGACTTTAGACCTCCAGACTCCTATGTCCATGGAATTCTCTATGCAAGAATGCTGGATTTGCCATTCCCTTCTCCAGAGGATTCTCCTGACCCAGGGATCAAAGCCAGGTCTCCCACACTGCAGGCAGATTCTTTACCATCTGAGTAACCAGGCAAGCTCTTTGCCAGTGTAAATGGAATAGCATGGTATGTATTCTTTTCCCTTGCCTTCTTTTACTTAAAATATTTTTTCCTCTGTCATATATAAGCTCTGTCACTCAGGGCCAATTTTATTTTATTCATTTTCTTAAAATTTTATTGGACTGCAGTTGATTTACAATGTTGTGTTAGTTACAGGGATACAGCAAAGTGAATCAGTTATACATATACATATATCCACCCTTTTTCTATATGCTTTTCTCATATAGACCAGTATAGAATACTGAACTTACTGTGCTATACTTTAGGTTATTAGTTAGCTATTTATATATAATGGTGTGCATATGTCGATCCCAATTTCCCAATTTATCCCCCCATATTTGCTCAGAGCTTTTAAGAGTTAAAGCTACATACTTAAAATATGTGAAGAAAAAGCTCATAAAATTTCTTTGAGAATATTTAATAAATAATTGTATCCTATGGATCCTAGTAACACCACTCTGATAATTTTCATATTGTGACTTCTGATGTCATAAAAGATGACTCCACTATACAATAGTATAGCTCTGTAACGTGTACTGTGATATCTTCTAAATTAAGGTATACTTTTATCTTAAAATGCTTCCACCATAAAATGCTTCCAGGGTTAATAAATAATGATTTAAAATGTATTTTGGGTATTTGGCTGCTCTTGGAGACTGGACATGAAGAAATGACCCAAATGCCAAGATGCATAATATGTCAGACGGTTCAGTCAACTAGAGAGCTGATATTCAAAAAGGGAAAACTACGGGAATATAAAATGTTGCACAGGCTTCATTCCTGTAGGTAACCATGACTCCCCCTATAGATGACCTGTGAGACTTTGGTTATGTTAGTTATCCTCCCCAAGTCTCAGTTCCCTCATCTATAAAATGAGGATACGGATATTAACAATGCCTCCCTCACAGGGAAATTATAAGGAGAAAATGAGTTAATACATGTAAATGCTCATTACAGTGTTAGATGACATTCAGTCGATGCATTATTATTATTACTATGAAGGGGAAGATAAGAAAAGTTCTCTGGTAAGCTGATTGCTTCTGTCTTGCTTGATAATTATCTCTGCTGCCTTTCATAAATACACTTTTGAGGTAGGATTCTTAGACCAAGTTATATGTGGGTTGTGTTTGCTTATTTTCAACAATTACTTTCAACTTGAGTTTCAGATGCCCTTTTAGGAGCATAGTATAGGTTCTGGGAACTCATTACATTAATTAAGATGCTGAATCCAGAATTTTTTTTTTTGGTTAGGATTCCTGTAGCCCCAAAACATAACGAATGAAACACAGAATGATAAATCAAGGTGCCAACTGCCTCATACAGAGACAGGGATCAAAGTAGGATCCAAAGGCTCACCAGGTTCCAAAGCCCATTGTTAATCACCTCCCTCTAACAGCTCTTGGCAATGCTGCCACTGTTTGAATTTACTTCTAACCTAATATTTCTCTCAATTCTTACAGACGTCCTATGAGTTAATTAATACTAATCTAATTTTATAGATAAGAAAAGTTTAGAGAGTTCAGTATTCTAGAGAACTACGATTCCAGCTCATTCTGCCTGCTGAGTTGGGCTCCTGCTTTTAAACTTTATTCTATACTCCTTCCATATCAGGAAGGAAAGACTGAGAAATTTAAAGGGGGGGAGTCGAGTTTAAGCGAAGATGAAGCACAACTTTAGCTTATGTAATCTACTTCTAAGTATAATTAAGAAGTCACAGTAATTTCCCTGAAGTCTTTTTGAAAATACTTTATTGAGTTGAAAGGTAAAATTATGCTTTTAAGGTATATTTTATGCATGAAAAACTGTGTATTTAAAAAACATCCTGGCTCTGTTAGATGGTTGGACTACATCCCAATCTCATTATTGGAGGTGCCTTCCTTTTGCCTCTGTTTAAAGTAGACACATAGGAAAAGGCAGCACAATAAAATTTCAAGAATTCAGCCTACTTAAGTAAAAACTCTGAATTAAAGAAAAGAAAGGCAATGTTATTATGTTCAAGTACTCTGGAAACTGTATATGTGCTTAGTTTTGGGGAGCTACATTTTAATAAATAGGGTAAAATGATTTTTAATTACCTTATCCAAATCATAGCCAGAATAGAATCTGTCTCTATGTTCTTTGCAACTGGATTTCTAAAGATATGAAAATGGGTAATTTAGATGTATAGGGCATCTGGTTCTTCTAACCAAATCTGCATTCTCTGTATATATATATATATATATTTTTTTTTCCTTAAGTGCTATTAAGCAGGTAATACAAAGAGTACAAAAGAGCAAAGCATTCAAATTAGTGAAATGAAATCAATGAGAATTTAAGTTTAAATTCTAATAATTTTAATGGCTTATATGAAGGAAAAGGAATTCAAAAATTAAAACATGGTAAAATGTATATTTATCAAGGTATCTTCTTTATAGGTAATACTACTGAACTGAATTGTATACAACTCAATATTTTAAGACGACTGAAATATTTTCTTGGGGTATACATTTTTTAAAAAATTATTCTCCCTTCTTTATTATAACAGTATATTCAGTTTTAGATATGTGTATAAGATAAGTTTTATTTTAATAGTGGAAAATGAGGTAGGTGATTTTTTGGAAGTTGGGGAAATTTATTTACATTAATTTCATAAACATACTGAGAAACCAGATAAGTATATACTATACATAGATGAATTTTTATTCTACCTCTAATAAAAGGATGCATTACATTTCAAAGACTTCATTATCTTCCAAATACGAAGTCCTTCACTAAAATTTTCTTACATATAAAGTAGAACTACATAGAAGATTAATCTCCTGTGACAATCTCTATTTTAAGCTACCAAGCTTCAGACACAAGAGGAAGAAAAGGGGTGAAAAAGGAGTGAAAATAAAAAGCTAGATCAGCATAAAAATCTGGACTGCTAGTGGCGATGTTAGCAGGAGCACCACTCGTGGCTTCGGTTCTACGTTACCATCGTTACATATACATCTCTCCTTATAATTAAACAACAACATAAAAATATTATTTACTCAAAAGCTATCATATTTTGAGAACTGTTCTCAGTAATTTTCTAAGTGGCCCTGGTCCTCTATTCTCATTTTACGTTAAGGCTCAGAACAATTGGACGGCAACATCTGGCAAGTATTGCTCCTAACTAGATGCTAAACATAATTATTATAAAAGTGTATTTGTATTGAGATAAGAAATGCAAAAGAACACCTTCGTGCCTTAAAATACATTTTCAAAAAAAATTAAACTGTTCCTTTCGTAATCATTTAATATTCTCTTTTCTCTGAAGCTCCGAGTTATAATCTAAAGGGAAACTGAAGGGAGCTTCATCTCTGATGTGCACCTAGCTATTTCCCTGCTTCAAAGCCTACAGAACCATCTGCTTGTTGGCAGGTGTAATTAATTAGCTAAGTGGAAGAGACGTTCCCTTTTAGAGTGAATAGGAGGAGAGGAGGGAGAAGTCTGTGAAAACCCAATCCTGGGCAGACCAATCGGCTGGGTGCCTCTGGGCAAATTTCCGATGCTGAAAACTCATTGAATTTAATGGTTCTTAATTTCACAAGATTTCTAATTACAGCTAGGATAATAAGACGTGATCCAAAAGTTGGAAAAAAAAAAAAAGTTGGCACATTTTCAAGGAAAATCCTTCCGCACAATGTAGACATGCTAAGGATAGAAGTTTATTTATTTATACATTTTATCCACTAATTCACTCAACTTTGCTAATCAGCAGTTTTGAATCTATTTGGCTAACAGGTGGGAAATGCATGTTTATAATAGGAAAATGTATCAAGTTAATTTTTTTTATGCCAAACAACATTTCTTTTCAGAAGTACTCAAAGAGAAGTCAATCCAAAAAGTAGTGCATTGTGACTCATTTGATAAATTAAAAAAGGACTATATTCTAAGAAAACAGATGAGCAAAAGATGATAAAAACCAAAACCATAAATTTCCTGGAGATTTATCTAAATCGCCTACATTAACTTCTTGTTGGGTTTCTCTGTTGGCTCAGATAGTAAAGAATCTGCCTACAATGCAGGAGACCCAGGTTCAATTCCTGGGTCGGGATGATCCCATGGAGAAGGGAATGGCAACCAACTCCAGTGTTCTTGCCTGAAAAAAAATCCCGTGGCAGAGGAGCCCGACCAGCTACAGTCCATGGAGTCACAAAAAGCTGGGACATGACTGAGTGACTTTCATTTCATTATTAAGTTTTTGGTAAAAGGTCTGAATGATAAGGCATTCTACAGCACCTCCTCTTTTAAATGCTCTAATTAGCAAAACACAGAATTCTGTCTTAAACTCTAATGTCTTCTTGGGCTTGGCCTTCAATGGGTAAGGTGAGGAAGGCTAAAAAATAGGAGTGGCTGGAACCGTGGCAAATGCAGACACTCTTACAACTACACCCAGATCCAAAAGTGTTACCCAGGGGCAGTTTGAGCCTAGGGTTGCCAGAGTTCAGTTTTTTTCACGGCATCAGGAATTCAGAATTTATTGGTAAATATCCCACTTTTAAACATTTGCTATACAAAGCCAAGCACACCTGTGGTCCAGTTACATTCTTTGGCTGGCAGTTTACCACATCTAGTTTATTGAAGAACTCCTAGATTTAAAGTGAAAAACAAAATATTTTAGATAAATAATGTTTTATATAAATCTGGGAGTTCCTCTATAATTATTCAGGCTTTACACCAATAACCATATTGATATTGTATCTCACTTGTCAAGTCTTATTAGCTCTTCTACCTAGTGATAGAGAATAGAAAGGGAAGGTGAGGCAGCTTTATGACTTAGAGAAAATCAAAGATGTAAGGGGGGTTTCCCAGATGGCACAGTGGTAAAGAATCTGTGTGCTAATGCAGGAGACGTGGGTTTGATTCCTGGGGTGGGAAGTTCCTTTGCAGGAAGAAACGACAACCCACTCCAGTATTCTTGCCTGGAAAATCCCATGGACAGAGGAGCCTGGCGGGCTACTGTCTGTGGGGTTGCAACTTGTGTCCACAACTGTGTCTGTGGACACAACTGAATGACTGAGCCTGCATGCACGAAAGAAGTAAAAAAGGCCCATTATTTCGTGAAGAATGGAGTTGAGAAAGCAATGGGTTCTACACCGCCTCTTCATTCATTTTGGGATCCCATTTGTTGTAATGGAGGTGAAATAAGCCTCTGGCTATAGAATGAAGTTTGGAACATGTGCTGCTGAAATATTGCCAAGGTACACCATATGCTGACCACAGAAGTTATGTGTGTTTTATATAGGTGAAAGCTAACCTGAAAGATGAAATGTAGTAACTGGCTGTATACTACCGTGGTCTTGTTTACAGGAGTAACTTAATAGCACAAAGAAAACTGAAGGACAATGGAAGGTTAAATTGTGATTTAGATAAAGAGGACAAAAGTAGAAAAAAAAAGTTACAGTCGGGAATTATACCCCCAGAACTTATTGGTTCTAAACCAATCAGCCCAGTGGTAATATACATCTGATTCTTGGAGGCTAGAGGCAGCAAAGGAGAAAGAAAAGTTTAATCTGTATATTAATAATTCTGAATGGGCTTTTGCTATGAAAAAAAAAAAAAAAAAAAACACCTGATTTCTATGCAACAAACAGAATTTCTTCTTTGGAAAGAAAGGAATCAAGTGACTTTCAGGTCCCACTAGCACTGAAATCACCAGGTCAAAAAAATTCCTAAGAAGTCATTCTGTTAGTCAAACTTTCAAAAGGAAGAAATCCCAAGAAATGACATTAGACAACCAGGACACTTTCAGTCAGGGGCGGAGTGTAGATGAAATTTTAGTTGCCGTTGTTTTTTCTCCTGCTCTAAAAAAATGCCAGGTAATAGTCTGGGAATCAAATTGTGAACCAAAATTTGATCTCTTCTCTATAATTAGGATGCACGCATCTTGAGATTTGGGCTCTTTCCTCTCACTCTATCTCAGGTTATTTTTATTTAGTTATTTTTTGAAGTGCTGTAGTTTCCCTCTCTTGTCCATTTTGGAGGGCTGTGGTTATAGTGAGGTCTTCTGCATCAAATCTTCATCCCTAGTAGCGAGTGTTGTTACCACTGCTGAGCAGACATTAGAGCCATTTCAGCGGGGCTCTATGCAGCCTCTGTTTGCCATAGGCTGGAAGCTGGTTTGTGATCCTAAAACCCATACTTGTTTATTTGTTGTAGTTTTTTTTTTTTTTTTTTTTACTTTATTAGAAAAGTTGGAGAAGAATGAAGATTCATCTAATGCAATACCTAGGGGCAATAAAACAATAGATGATGTCTAAAACTGACAAAACATGTACTAATCACATTCAAGACATATTCAAACATGCACTGATAACCATCAGAAGAGAGAGGCTAGAGTAGGCAAGGCGCGGGTTATTGGTTTTAACAGTGTTAATGTATTACTCTTTAGACACATACACAGAGAAAAAAGCAAGCTGAAACAATTCAGTAATAGCCCTCTATAATGGAGATCCCTGAGGCCAGGATAACATACTATCAAGATCACAGTGGCAGGTGGCTCTTGAGTTATATTCATAATTCTGTGTTGCTTTGAAATCTCTGAGATATTGAATCTTGAAAGATAAAAAATAAAAAGAAATCCAACAGGGATCAGCTCCACGGCACATTCTACATTTACATCATTGTTTGTTACAGGAAATATTTAACATTCTTCCTATTTCACATATTGCCTTTCTTCAAAGGAATTCTGTGTGCTTCTCTGTGCTATCCCATTTACTTTTACAATTCAGTGAAGATTGGGTGAAGGACACTGCAGTCCATGGTGTCGCAAAGAGTTCGACTCGACTTAGCTACTAAACATCAGTGGAGATTTTCAATACCATCAATATTGAAATAAATTTTTTTCTGGGACATTTTTGCTTTGACTCTATGTTGCTGTTCCTATCCTAAAACTGTGAAATTCAAGGCATGTGGAAGTTAATTAACTTAGTGCTTCATGAAAAGACAGTGAACTATGTCTTAATTCCTTTGAGTAATATTGCCACTTGAGTCTCCTATTTTTATAAATCTGACATACTTAATACAATGCTATAACTATCCTCAAAATTAATTCATGAATAAGCATCAGCATCTTAAATTAGTAATTTTTGTTTAATTAGAGACTTTGTCAAAAATATGATAAACAAATGTTTGTGAGAGTATTACATATTAATGCAAAATGTCTAGAGATTTTTAAAAATATTTAGCACTGCTGGACTAATAAACTGTAGTGTAATATATATGCTGAGTAGCATACAGCTATTGTAAATATCTTTTAAAATAGTTTTAAAATATGAGAATGATTTCACCAATAAAAAGTAAAAGATATTTAAATATAGCTTCAGTGCAATTAAAATATGCTTTAGGCATATGTATTCATAATGCATTCATGTAATGAGTGAAAGAGTGAGTTAGTTGCTCAGTTGTATCTGACTCTTTTCAACCCCATGGACTGTTAGCCCCCCAGGTTCCTCTGTCAATGGAATTCTCCAGGCAAGAATACTGGATTGAGTAGCCATCTCCTTCTCCAGAGGATCTTCCCAACCCAGGGATCAAAAGCAGGTCTCTTGAATATCCTTTACCATTTGAGCCACCAGGGAAGACCATACATATAATACTGAAACAAAATATCCTACTTATGATGTTAGTGAAACAACGCTTCACTTTATTCATCAGAAAAAATGTGTACTACTAATTTATAGCATTATATAAGGATAAATGAGATGATAGGGATATATCATAATATATATTGCTAAACAATAAGGGATGTGTCTGCATAAAACTACTGCAAGCATGATAATATATAGCTTATAATTACATCATACATATATACAAAATACAGAAGACATTAAGATTAAATATTTAAAATTATAGGTAATTACACAGAAAATAAGTAGAATAATAAAGCAGTATTAACACGAACACCTCAAAACAGAAACTCACTCATCTGCTGAATCCTGATCTATGAGTTGGATGTTTGTATTATCTGATTTAAGAAATAATTAAATCAATTTGAAAGTTTCTGAATAATGTTCCAGCATTATAAGTATCAGAGTTCAGTGATGGTAATCTCTAGAGCCTGTGCACACAGACATTAAACCACAGGACTTTCATCAATTATATATTCACACCCATGAATATATAAATTGTGATTAAACATACCACAGGTAGTATGACTATGCATCCAATATCCACAGTCAGTTAATATTTGTTTGCTCCAGAATAATTATAGGGAGGGCCTCTTTTTAACCCTCACAATAGCCTGTATGGTGATCTTATTATTTTAAAAGGGATGAGATATTTTCTACATGGATTGTCTAAGTGAAGAAGAACTAAAGAGCCTCTTGATGAAAGTGAAAGAGGAGAGTGAAAAAGTTGGCTTAAACCTCAACATTCAGAAAACTAAGATTATGGCATCTGGTCCCATCTCTTCATGGCAAATAGATGGGGAAACAGTGGAAACAATGGATGACTATTTTTCTGGGCTCCAAAATCACTGCAGATGGTGATTGCAGCCATGAAATTAAAAGACGCTTACTCCTTGGAAGGAAAGTTATGACCAACCTAGGCAGCATATTAAAAAGAAGAGACATTACTTTGCCAACAAAGGTCTGTCTAGTCAAGCCTATGGTTTTTCCAGTGGTCATGTATGGATGTGAGAGTTGGACTATAAAGAAAGCTGAGTGCCAAAGAATTGATGCTTTTGAACTGTGGTGTTGGAGAAGACTCTTGAGAGTCCCTTGGACTGCAAGGAGATCCAACCAGTCCATCCTAAAGGAGATCAGTCCTGGGTGTTCATTGGAAGGACTGATGTTGAAGCTGAAACTCCAATACTTTGGCCACCTGATGCAGAGAGCTGACTCATTTGAAAAGACCTTGATGCTGGGAAAGATTGAGGGCAGGAGGAGAAGGGGACGACAGAGGATGAGATGGCTGGATGGCATCACCAACACAATGGACATGGGTTTGGGTGGACTCTGGGAGTTGGTGATGGACAGGAAGGCCTGGCATGTTGCGGTTCATGGGGGTCACAAAGAGTCGGACAGGACTGAGCGACTGTACTGAACTGAACTGACTTCACAAATGGTAAAGTTAAAATCAAAGCTTAATTACTTTTTAAATTTCAAAAATGCAAGTTTCTGGTAAAGAAAAACAAAAAATTAACTTTAATTATCAAAATATTTTTATAATCTAAATATGTTTTTCACAAAAATAACTTTACTGCATAAAGAAAAGCTTACTTGACTTTCCTCAGATGTGAGGTTTGTCAAAAACATAATAAAATGTTTTGCCAAAAAAGTTCAGCAATTTGCTTCTTAGGAAAGTGAAATAAAAAAGCAATCAAATTTCTAGAGATTGTCAAAACTGTTAAGAAATATAAACAGAATTTTTCCTGTCTGGAATTTCAGCTCTTCTAATATGCCATTTTCAAAAGATTCCGTATTGTGACAAGTTCTACTGGAAAATGTTTAATTCACTGCACATAGCAAACAACTAAATTTCTGTAATTTTGTTTAGGGTGTTAGTTGCAAAAAATATAAAAATTCTATTTCAGACTTCATAAAATACTGTTATGATATAAAGATATCTTAATGTGTATTATTTATAAAGGAACATTGATAAATGTTTCTAAAATTAAAAAATTGTATATTTTTAAAAATTTATCAAACATATTTGTGATATTGGAAAATAAAGTTACACATCTCAACTAGTTTTGAATAACATAATAATATTAAACTAATTGATCATTACCAACAAGTACGACCACTCATAAAACACACAGAACTCTCCTGAAAAAAATAATCAAGCTGTGATTTCACAGGAAAAAAAAAAAGAAAAAAACTCACCATCAGTATTTAACATTTACTTCCCCTATTTGTGGAAACATTGTCAATAGTTAGAAAGTAATGGAATTGGAAATGCTAAGTTCCCAGGAGTACTATTTTCTAGATGATATGCAAAACTCCAGGCTTGACCATAAGTGGCCATTAAAAATCCCAAGGCACCTTTCAGGGAAAGTAGCAGTATTAGCCTCAATGTCCTGGCTTGATTCCAACTAACTAATTACACTCAGCCTGCTTGGATAATTGTAGATTGTTTTAATGTGAGAATGCAGTTTCCTTGTTGGATTATAGTGTTTAGGTCTTTCTTTGAAAAGTCTCACAATGTTATAGGGGAAATTCTTATGCCCAATCATTTATTTTAAACATACATGAAGACCCAGGGCCTGCCTAGCATCTATCTCAAAACTACAGAATTAGAGTCCTGGAACTACACTGATACTGAGTTTTATACATATATATCTCATAGATTTAGGCAGGACCACAGGGAAGATAGCAGGAACCTCTCTAATTTAGAGCCTCAACAGAACACACTACCTCCTTGTGAATGGTAGGGGATCTTGTTATAAGGGAGCAGTTCTAATACCTTTAGTGAACCTCTCTTAGGCATAGTTGTGATATATCTGATTATTACTCTACTCAATAGCAAACAGTAAATATATACATATATACCTACCATAAAAAAATAGTTTTTATTTTCCAGGACAAAATTTTGAACAAGTATTGTAAATTTATACTTTCACCTTCTGAGGTTGTAGCAGTGATTGCTGTCTCCCCTAATTCTTTACCTCTCTTTCCCTCTTTTTAAAAAAATCTTTGATTATTTATTTACTGAGTTTTGTGCCACTCAGCATGTGGGGTCTTAGTTCCCTGCAGGGATCTAACCCACAGCCCCTGCATTGGAAGCAAGGAGTCTTAACCACTGGACTGCCAGGGAAGTCCCCTCTCTTTTTCCCAAGGTAAAGGAAATTTGTTAGCCACATATTAACCAAATTAAAGACTGTATTTTCCAGTGTTCCTTGCAGCTCAATGTGGCCATGTGACAAAGTCTGGACCAAGTGGTCAGAAGTGTACCACTTCTAGAGTCTGTTTTTAAGTTAAGGTGAGAGCCTATATATTTCCTCTTTCATTCTTCCTTGAGGATACATTATTAACAGTAATTCTCAACTGTATATATAAAAACAACACCCAATGGGATGGTAGCGGCAGGAGATGGAAAGATCTGGGTTTCACCAACATTGTAGAGACAGTGAATCAGCTGTAAACTCTTGTAGGATGAACGTCTTTTGGTGGCTTTAGGTGAGAGTTAAAAAGTTTTATTTTGTTTCAGCTACTATTGTTAATATGGTTTACTGTCTCTTAGTTGAGTATGTATCATAATAAAAGAACATTACACATTCTCTCTTCTATCCATTAAAGAATATTCCCTAATAGCTGGCTTCCTCATTTTTCAAAATTCTTATCACACTGAAACAAAAATCAATATCTTAGGATAAATATAGACTCTATGAAGGATATGCCCAGTACTCTGTCCAGTACCATATTTACATTCATTCATTTAATTCACACAACTGTGCCATTAGCTGGATACTATTACCCCCATTTCATGGATAAATAAGCAGAGAGATAAGCTGCACCAAGACCAGGCACTCTTAAACAACAGATGTGAAGCACAGCCTCACACAGTCCACCTATAGGAGCCCTAAATCCATATGCCAACAGTGGGGAGGCGGGTAACACAAATGAGAAAAACGTGTGTGTGGTGACTGTGACAAATTGGAGACCACACACCTCATCCCAAAGCTGAAATTGTTTCATAGTTCCAGCGATATTTATTGGAATGTAGACACAAGTTTGACTAAGCCTCAGAACTGTTTTTCTTTCAAAGAAACTGGAAATCCCTACACTAATTATTAGAAATAATTTTAGACGATTAGGAGAGACTGCACAGGACAAAACATAACTGCAGCCTATCAGCAGAGACGCTGTAACACACACAGATATGATAGACAGTCTCTGCCGTCTGTCTAATGGCAAAGTCAGATACGGTGTGGTAAGAACTAACAGGGCAGTTTGAGAACACACAGAAGGGCCATCTGCAGTCTGGCAGCGATCGGACACCAGGAGACGCCTCGGCTGAGTTGTGAATGACTAGTACTTGTTACTAGAGGAATGTGGGGGTTGGGGCAGACGTATGCTCCAATAAAAGAAAATACTAATTAAAAATAGTTTTTCAATGATTAAAAGCCAATTTTTTTCTTTTTTTGAACTACTCTGAAATAAGGATGAAATTAAAGATAATTATTCTTTTAATTCAGGATAATATATGCAACTTTTGAAAAAAAATTGAGAATTCAGATATCAGATTTTAGATTAAATATGCTAAAGCTAAACTATATTTTATGCTAACTTGAATAACTAACAATTTATGAAAAGGAACACTGAATGTGTTATTTAATGTATTCCTTGGGACCATAATGAAGACAAATCGTGTGAGAGGTGATGTGCTCAGTTCTCTTGTACGTGGGAGGGGAGCAGGGCCATGAAGAGAACAAAAAGTGCAGAATATAATTCTTATCTCTAGCTGAACATTTCACCATGTGTGTTTATAAAATGTCTGCTCAAAAATTAGTGATATAGCTTCAAGTTTTTAAAAGTACTATTTAAACTTTATTATTTTCTTTTTCATCAAGTTTGAATGTGAAGAATAATATTAGATTTCAAAAGCCCAATTTTCAGTATTATATCCAGATGCTATTGTCCGACTCTGCAATCCCATGTACTGCAGCATGTCTTCCCTATCCTTCCACTATCTCTTGGAGTTTGCTCAAACTCATGTCTGTTGAGTCGGTGATGCCATCCAACCATCTCATCCTCTGTCACCCACTTCTCCTCCTACCCTCAATCTTTCCCAGCATCAGGGTCTTTCTCAGTGAGTTGGCTCTTTGCATCACGTGGCCAAACTACTGGAGCTTCATCTTCAACATCAGTCCTTCCAATGAATATTCAGGACTGATTTCCTTTAAGATTGACAGGTTTGATCTCCTCGCAGTCCAAGGGACTCTCAAGAGCCTTTTCCAGCACCACAGTGTGAAAGCATCGATTCTTTGGCATTCAGCCTTCTTTATAGTCCAACACTCACATCCGTACATGACTACTGGAGAAGCCATAGCTTTGACTATAAGGGCCTGTGAGGGCAAAGTGATGTCTCTGCTTTTTAATATGCTGTCGAGGTTTGTCATAGCTTTCCTTCCAGGAAGCAAGCGTCTTTTAATTTCATGGCTGCAGTTATTGTCTGCAGTGATTTTGAAGAACAAGAAAATAAAACTTGTCACTGCTTCCACTTATTTCCATGAAGTGATGGGACCAGATGCCATGATCTTATGTTTTTTGAATGTTGAACTTCAAGCCAGCTTTTTCACTCCCCTCTTTTACCCTCATCAAGACTCTCTTTCATTCTCTTCACTTTCTGCCATTAAAGTGGTATCATCTGCATATCTGAGGTTGTTGCTATTTCTCCTGCAATCTTGATTCCTGTTTGGGATTAATCCATCCTAGCATTTCAGATGATGTAGTCTGAATATAAGTTAAATAAGCAGAGTGACAATATACAGCCTTGATGTACTCCTTTCCCAATTTTAACCAGTCCATTGTTCCATGTCCAGTTGCTTCTTGACCTGCATGCAGGTTTCTCAGGAGACAGGTTAGGTAATCTAGTATTTCCATCTCTTTAAGAAGTTTCCACAGTTTGTTGTGATCCATACAGTCAAAGGCTTTAGAATAGTCAATGAAGCAGAAGTAGATATTTTTTGGAATTCCTTTGCTTTTTTTTATTAATTATTTTTTATTGAATGATAATTGTTTTACAGAATTTTGCTGTTTTCTGTCAAACCTCAACATAAACCAGCCAGATCCAACAGATGTTGGCAATTTGATTTCTGGTTTCTCTGCCTTTTCTGAATCCAGGTTTTATACCTGGAAGTTCTTGGTTCATGTACTGTTGATGTCTAGCTTGAAGGATTTTGAGCATTACCTTGCTAGCCTCTGAAATACCCTGATGCTGGGAAAGACAGGGCAAAAGAAGAGGGCAACAGAGGATGAGACGGTTGGATGGCATCACTGACTCAATGGACATGAGTTTTAGCAAACTCAGGGAGACAGTGAAGGACAGGGAAGAATGGCATGCAGTTCATGGGGTCGCAGAGTCAGACACGATATAGTGACTGAATAACAGCAAATAACATTTAAACCTCACTTAAATCTTCCCTTGTTATTATTTACCTGTGGCCCAGAATACAATTGTGATTATTTAGATAAAATAATTTTAAAATTTATTCAATTATTATTTGTTTATTAGCAACTGAGGAAAAATTTAATGATTGTCCACCGCATGAAGCACCTTGTCCAAAGAGCTAGAGATATAAAAATGAAATGACACAGTCTCTCAGCAGAAGGCAAACCTTCCTTAAGTAAAGAAAAAGATAAAAACATGTTACCACAAAGACACATTCTACAGTGGAAATGGACAAAGTGCATAGAGAAAAAGATTGACGTCTGCCAAGGGGAATTAGGGAAAGCTCTGGTGTGAAGCTTGCAGAATAAACAGGCATTTGGCACAGGGAGTGCTGGGGAACGAGTGTTCTGGGAAGACGCCCAGCATTTGCAGGGAATGGAGGTGTGAAAAGTGGTAACAACTAGTAACCACTAAAAGTAGTTCTGAGTCTCTAGAGTACGTATAGCACGAATGAGGCAAGGGCAGATGGGTGGAGGATGGAGCAGGTTGGCAGGAGGACTTTCACAAAATTCTCAACTGTTTTCATAGGTATGATGGATAGTTTAGGTATAACGTACATCAAGGAATTCTGAGTAAAGAATTTTGGAAGCAATACTGAGAATACATTGGGAAAAACTAGAGGCCAAAAGGACAATAAGGAAAGTATTGCAGTCGCCTGGGATGGGGCAATGTTTGAACTAGGCTAGTGTTGTAGGAACAGCGAGTAGATATGAAATAGAAATAGAAAATGTTTTTATTGGTTTTAGATGTGGGTGATAAAGGAGACAATAATAAACTCCTTATTTCTCACTTTAATAAATGAATAAAAACTGAACACTGGGCCAGATGAGCCCAACCAGTTTGAGAAGAGAAATGCTGAGCTGACTGTTAAGTTTAGTTTGAGGCGCTTATGGGAAATAGTCCACAACTGATTATTTAGCATCATTCTTATACTTAATTGAGTAGGGGATATAAACAGGGAATTCAAAAGCAGATATTTACAACTCATAAATACATTTGTAAAAGTATTCAACTTTTTAATAATCAATGAAACAACAAAGAAAAATAGGTGCTAGTTATTCGTACTTAGCAGCAATGACAACTAGGAGTAAAAAGATTTCTCATGCTGGTGCAAGTGGAATGGAATTGTGCATATTACAACAAGTGGTAGTGTTGAAATTACTTTCAGGAGTCATATAATTATCTATACACTTTCACTGAACAATGTATTTTCTGAGCAGCTATCCTAGTGAAAAATGTGGAAAGAAAACTATGTGCAAAAAAAAATGTTCACTGATATATTCTGCATGTAGTACAACAAACCAAAATGTACATAAATGTCTAGTTAGGAAGAGCTAGAGAAAATATGTCATGATTATTTTTATAGCTACAGTATAATAATATATAACTACAGTTGCAGTCAATTGAATTGTTAGCCCAAATTATTTATCCTTTTGTACATCCAAACTTCTGCTGTGGCCTCTCTGAAGGAAAATTGCATTTCCCTACTACTTGCCATATGACTTGCTTTAGCCAGTGAGATGGCAGAAGTGACAAAGTGCCATTTCTAAGCATAGGTCTTATTAGGCACCAGGAGGTTTTTGCTTTCCCTCATGGGTTGTACCATAGCCATGCTAAGAGCTTCCAATACTATTACAGTTGTGATCCCTTCACCTGGATCCTAGAACAAATTGTACAATGCAAAACTGCCCCAAGCCATACCAGTTAAGCCTGACACTAAAAGCAGAGCACCTCATTCAAATCTTGTATAAATCACCAGACCAGATCTTTAGCTTACCATGGATTCATAAGAATCAATGATGATTTTAAGGTACTGACTTTTATTAAAGTGGTTTTTGATGAATCATTTTGTAGGCAAAAGTTAACTAATATAACAACTGTGAGAAGATATTCATACACAGAATGATAGAAAGGAAATAACAAGAAATTGTAAAATTGTTGATGCTTTTAGGTTTAGGGATTGTGACATGTCAGATTTATAGAAAGTCTAATCAAATATTTTAATGTAATTGACCTGCAACCAATAAAATGGATACAAACACCTTGAAAGTTAAGTTTTCAAATGAAAGAAATCATACATTTATTTTATGAGCAAGAACATCTAAAAATAAAGATGACATATATAATCAGTCATAGATTATGTTTCCTTTAAAAATTCTATATTATACAAAATAATTCCTAGCAGAATTAGCATTACTACTCTGTCTAAAATGAAGAATCCATGGAAACTTAATCTCATTTAACTTAAAATATTTTCAGTCCAGTTCAGTCGCTCAGTCGTGTTCAATTCTTTGCAACCTCATGAACTGCAGCACGCCAGGCCTCCCTGTCCATCATCAACTCCCGGAGTCCACCCACACCCATGTCCTTTGCTTGGTGATGCCATCCAACCATCTCATCCTCTGTCGTCCCCTTCTCTTCCTGCCCACAATCTTTCCCAGCATCAGGGTCTTTTCCAATGAGTTAGCTCTTTGCATCAGGTGGTATTGGAGTTTCAGGTTCAACATCAGTCCTTCCAATGAATACCCAGGACTGATCTCCTTTAGGATAGACTGGTTGGATCTCCTTGCAGTCCAAGGGACTCTCAAGAGTCTTCTCCAATACTACAGTTCAAAAACATCAATTCTTTGGCACTCAGCTTTCTTCACAGTCCAACTCTCACAATCATACATGACCACTGGAAAAATCATAGCCTTGACTAGACGGCCCTTTGTTGGCAAAGTAATGCCTCTCCTTTTTAATATGCTGCCTAGGTTGATCATAACTTTCCTTCCAAGGAGTAAGCGTCTTTTAATTTCATGGCTACAGTCACCATCCACAGTGATTTTGGAGCCCAGAAAAATTAAGTCAGCCACTGTTTCCACTGTTTCCCCATCTATTTGCCATGAAGTGATGAGACCAGATGTCATGATCTTAGTTTTCTGAATGTTGAGCTTTAAGCCAACTTTTTCACTCTCCTCTTTCACTTTCATCAAGAGGCTCTTTAGTTCTTCTTCACTATCTGCCATAAGAGTGGTGTCATCTGTATATCTGAGGTCATTGATATTTCTCCCAGCAATCTTGATTCCAGCTCATGCTTCCTCCAGGCCCAGCATTTCTCATGATGTACTCTGCATATAAGTTAAATAAGCAGGGTGACAATATACAGCCTTGACCTACTCCTTTTCCTATTTGGAACCAGTCTGTTGGTCCATGTCCAGTTCTAACTCTTGCTTCCTGACCTGCATACAGGTTTCTCAAGAGGCAGGTCAGGCAGTCTGGTAGTCCCATCTCTTTCAGAATTTTCCACAGTTTATTGTGATCCACACAGTCAAAGGCTTTGGCATAGTCAATAAAGCAGAAATAGATGTTTTTCTGGAACTCTCTTACTTTTAGATGATCCAGCAGATATTGCCAATTTGATCTCTGGTTCCTCTGCCTTTTCTAAAACCAGCTTGAATATCTGGAAGTTCCCAGTTCACATATTGTTGAAGCCTGGCTTGGAGAATTTTGAACATTGTTTTACTAGCATGTGAGATGGGTGCAATTGTGTGGTAGTTTTAGCATTATTTGACATTCCCTTTCTTTGTGATTGGAATGAAAAGTGACCTTTTCCAGTCCTGTGGCCACTGCTGAGTTTTCCAAATTTGCTGACATATTGAGTGCGGCACTTGCACAGCATCATCTTTTAGGATTTGAAAGAGCTTAACTGGAATTCCATCGCCTCCACTAGCTTTGTTTGTAGTGATGCTTCCTAAGGCCCACCTGACTTCACATTCCAGGATGTCCAGCTCTAGGTGAGTGGGAGTAATCACACCTTTGTGATTATCTGGGTCATGAAGATCTGTTTTGTATAGTTCTTCTATGTATTCTTGCCACCTCTTCTTAATATCTTCTGCTTCTGTTAGGTCCATACCATTTCTGTCCTTTATCAAGCCCATCTTTGCATGACATGTTCCCTTGGTATCTCTAATTTTCTTGCAGAGATCTCTACTCTTTCCCATTCCATTGTTTTCCTCTAATTCTTTACATTGATCGCTGAGGGAGGCTTTCTTATCTCTCACTTGCTATTCTTTCGGACTCTGCATTCAGATGGGTATATCTTTCTTTTCCTCCTTTGCTTTTCACTTCTCTTCTTTTCACAGCTATTTGTCAGGCCTCCTCAGACAGCCATTTTGCTTTTTTGCCTTTCTTTTCTATGGGGATGGTCTTTATCCCTGTCTCCTGTACAATGTCATGAACCTCCATCCATAGTTCATTAGGCACTCTGTCTATCGGATCTAGTCCCTTACATCTATTCTCCCTTTCACTGTATAGTCATAAGGGATTTGATTTAGGTCATACCTGAATGGTCCAGTGGTTTTCCCCACTTTCTTCAATTTAAGTCTGAGTTTGGCAATAAGGAGTTCATGATCTGAGCCACAGTCAGCTCCTGGTCTTGTTTTTGCTGACTGTATAGAGCTTCTCCATCTTTGGCTGCAAAGGATATAATCAATCTGATTTTGGTGTTGACCATCTGGTGATGTCCATGTGTAGAGTCTTCTCTTGTGTTGTTGGAAGAGGGTATTTGCTATGACTAGTACGTTCTCTTGGCAGAACTCTATTAGTCTTTGCCCTGCTTCATTCAGTACTCCAAAGCCAAATTTCCCTGTTACTCCAGGTATTTCTTGACTTCCTACTTTTGCATTCCAGTCCCCTATAATGATAAGGACATCTTTTTTGGGTGTTAGTTCTAGTAGGTCTTGTAGGTCTTCATAGAACCGTTCAACTTCAACTTCTTCAGCATTACTGATTGGGGCATAGACTTGGATTACCTATATATTAATACTATTGCAGTGAACTCAATGGCAATTTAAGTTTATATTTCTAATGTTTTTGGAACATGTTCACTCCAAGTTTACAACTTAACATGTCAGTGATCAAAGATAGGGCATCTATTAGTATATGAAATTTTTGTCCTCTAATAACTTTACAATTTTGCTGTAACTGGTAATGCTACCCCTTCCACCATGTTTTTCACTTACTTTTTGAGGGCCCAATTTGAGGGAAAAGTCATTGTTACACACTACTTACATTCAAAGAAAAGTAGAAAGGGAAGATGGGATAAACACGTGTAAAACTGGTTATAAAACAAAATGTCTGCAGGAGCATGAGTAACATGCATGAGAGCTATTATGACAAGCAGAGTGGTGATTTAAGCTCCGCTGATACTCCAAGCTCCTGTTTGGAGCACTCCCACCCAATCTGGGCACTTTACTTCAGATAGCCAGTGTTTTCATGTCGCCCTCTAGCTGCCAAGAATCCTCCACTTAAGCATTTTAAAATTACTGTTAAAAAATATTCTCTACTTCACAGGTTTCTTTAAGCCTTCCTTTTAAATTTTAAGCTGCTCTGGTTCTCAATCCTCTTCAGCTACTTGCCGTAGAACAGCATCTAGTAAACCAAGTCCCCTTCAAGGACTAAACTAGTTCATGTGATATCTGGTCCAAGAATACTTATTATGTGGCAAAGAGTACGTGCATACGCTGCCTTCCTAATGAAAGAAGTCTGCTGTCGGGTAACTCTGGCAGCATGGAAGGCCGAGGTAGGAAATGGTGGCTCAGTGGTAAAGAATCCATCTGAAATCCAGGAGCCACTTGAGATGTGGGTGTGATCCCTGTGTCAGGAAGATACCAAGAGAAGAGAATGGCTACCGACTCCAGTATTCTTGCCTGGAGAATCCCATGGACAGAGGAGCCTGGTGGGCTATCATGCATGGTTTTGCAAAGAGTTGGACACAACTGAGTGACTAAACAGGAACAACAACCTGCATATACTGCATTGCTAATGAATAAAGTCAGCTGTTGGGTATCTCCGGCAGCGTGGAAAGCGAAGGTAGGAAATAATTTAGGCAGGACAACTTCAGTAGTGTGCTTCAAACTGTACCATGTAGACAACTGTCTGTCTCATTTATACATGATCTGCCCTAGGAACAAATTACTTTTTTTAAGTTAAATTCAACCCATAACATCATCTTTGAAAAGATAAAATAGTATTTCAAAGAATCACTCAAAGATTTTTCACAAGGTTTTTCCTAAACAAAATAGAGAAGCTCTTAAAATTTATTATACCAGAAAGGTCTCATTTTAAAATATATGTTTATAGTAGAAAGGAAACAAAAATTTTACAATGGTTATTTGATGTGTAAAATTAAGTAAGACCTAAAGAAAGAGGAAAAATGGAGAACATATAATCCCAATTTATGACCATATATTGTTTTTCCTACGTCCAAAGTTGTCTGTAAATTTCTTTATATGACTGTGTAACTGGCTTCATCTTTGTTAATTTCTCTATATTTTACATTAGTGTACAGTAAAACTTCTTTATCTTATTTTCCATGTAGTAATGTTGTTTTAGGGCTTATAACAATTGCATTATAACTGTTTAAATAAAGTTAATAACTCAGAAGAGAGGAACTATTGCAGGCTGACAGAGTAGATGCAGTTGTTTTTTTCCACAATGGAGGACTTTTTCATATCACAAATCATTGTTTTTACTTTAGTAGAAAAGCAAAGTATGTTTTAAAATGTTAAGTTCACTCAATAGTTTGAATAAAATTAACACTATAGATTTATTATCATCATAATAATGATAGTAAGTAGTTAACTGTAATGAACATACTTATACTTATTTCCGAAGCTTTTATGAGATTGCACAATTGAGAGCACATACTTATGAGACCTTATTATTTCCTTAATGGAGAAACTCTGAACAGGCTCAAAGAAAAGAGCAAAAGATGACATTGTATAAATAGCAAAATGAATCCAATCTTTCATTTTTTGTCTCTCCTGGCTTCTATAATTTAGCAACAACAAATTAAATATTAAGTCTTGATTCTCTGTAACACTATTATGAGATTTTTCTATTTAACAAAATGGTTTCTAGTCCCTAGCTGATGATCTAATTATTCTGAGCATTTAGCAAGTCATGCAACTTTATTAAATACCTGCTATGTGCTATAATCTCTGAAGATACAGAGATTAATGACAGTCCCTGACTTCCAGGAGTTTATAATCTGGTCAGGAATGTAGATTTTTTTTAAATATCTCTATAAAACAAAGCTGAATTCAATACATTATTTAAAGCCATCCAGATAGAACGGTAATATATTTGTCATAATATATTTATACAGATGCACCATAAATATGTTTAATATATACAAAATAATCCTGTTAATTTGGGAACTTTGACTTAAGGAAAGACTGCTTAAACTTTCTTAGACCAGAAATCTAAATTTAGACTAATATTGTAGATATTAACTATTTACATATAACTTTCCTAGAGCCAACATATCAAAAAGAAACCATGAAGATCAACTTATGATGAACTTTTGACCTTCCATAGAGATCTAAGGAAATGAAATAAAATATATTCAACATAAACTGTGAACTGTACTATTTCAACATATTTCCAAGATATTTTTAAATGAACTAATTTGATAAAAGAATTGCACAAAACAGTATTATGATAAAAAATAATAAAGTGCATAATATTCCTTCATTTTTTTGTTTTTGTACCTAACACATACAATGGGTATCTATTTTAGTTCAAGAACTGTGACACGGATTGGGGCTGGAATCATAAGCCAATGTATATATTATCCCTGGCTTCATTCCAGTAGTAGATGTTCAAAATTTTGTTTAATAATTAGTTATGGTAAATCCACAAGCTGGATTTGGAAAAGCCAGAGGAACCAGAGATCAAATTGCCATCATCCACTGGATCATAGAAAAAGCAAGCAAATTAAAATATATATATATATATATATATATATATATATATATATTTCTGCTTCATTGACTACAAGAAAGCCTTTGACTGTGTGGATCACCACAAACTGTGGAAAATTCTTAAAGTGATGGAAATACCAGACTACCTTACCTGTCTCCTGAGAAACCTGTATGCAGGTCAAGAAGCAACAGTTAGAATCAGACATGGAAAAACAGACTGATTAAAAATTGGGAAAGGAGTATGTCAAAGCTGTATATTGTCACCTTGCTTAACTAATTTCTATTCAGAGTACATCATGCAAAATGCCAGGCTGGATGAAGCACAAACTAGAATCAAGATTGCCAGGAGAAACATCAACACCTCAGATATGCAAACGATACCACTCTAATGATAGAAAACAAAAAGGAAGTAAAGAGCCTCTAGATGAGAGTGAAAGAGGAGAGTGAAAAGCTGGATTAAAACTCAACATTCAAAAAATGAAGATTGTGGCATCTGGTCCCATCACTTCATGGAAAATAGATTGGGAAAAACCTGAAATGGTGACAGATTTTATTTTCTTGGGCTTCAAAATCACTGCAGACAGTGACTGCAGCCATGAAATTTAAAATGCTTTCTCCTTGGAAGGAAAGTGAAAGTTCATCAGTTGTGTCCGACTCTTTGCGACCCCATGGACTATACAGTTCATGGAATTCTCCAGGCCAGAATACTGGAGCAGGTAGCCTTTCCCTTCTCCAGGGGATCTTCCCAACCCAGGGATCGAACTCAGCTCTCCCACATTGCAGGCAGATTCTTCACCAGCTTAGCCACAAGAGAAGCCCAAGAATACTGGAAGGAAATCTATAACAAACCTAGAAAGCATATTAAAAAGCAGAAGCACTATATGGAACTATAAGGTTCCATATAGTCAAAGCTATGGCTTTTCCAGTAGTCATGTATGGATGTGACTGTTGGACTACAAAGAATGCTGAGTGCTGAAGAATTGATACTTTCCACTGTGGTGCTAGAGAAGACTTTTGAGAGTTCCTTGCACAGCAAGGAGATCAAACCATCCAATCCTAAAGGAAATATACTCTGAATATTCTTTGGAAGGTCTGATGCTGAAGCTCCAATACTTTGGACACCTTATGCAAAGAGCCAACTCATTGGAAAAGACCCTAATGTTAAGAAAGATTGAGGACAAGAGGAGAATGGGGTGACAGAGGATGAGATGGTCGGATGGCATCACTCACTCAGTGGACACGAGTTTGAGCAAACTCGGGGAGATAATGAAGGGCAATTAAGCCAGACACGCTGCAGTTTATGGGGTCACAAAGAGTCAGACACAACTTAGTGACTGAACAACAACAACAACAATGGAAAAAGAAAATCTTGTTTCACCAATCCTCTTTGTCTCATTTTTAATCCATAGCCCTTATCAAGATCTCATGTACTATATCATTTACTATGTTTATTGCTGATTGTCTTCCCTTACCCACATAAACATATCAGCTTCACAAAGACATGGCCCTCCATCTGCTTTATTCCACAGTGCCTTCCATGTACCTAGAACAATGCCACTCAATAAATATTTGTTGCATTAGCCTTTGCATGATATGATAACTGGAAACTGAATTTTAGCAAGAAGCTGCATTACTCTGAGGGCCATAAAAGAATAAGCCAATAGAAAATAAAATAAGTTGATTAATTCTATACCAGAACACATGCTTAGGCTACACAAGTGTTTCTTCATTCAGGGAAAAAAAAAGTAATAACATATTTTACTTAAGGCAATCCTGATAGTTTAAGGAACATATTAAATCTGTGACCCAACTGTTATTATCAGAATTATTCTTTTCTGAAAGGCTTTTTGTTTGTTTTTATTGTTATTCATTATTATTGGTAATCCATACCTTAATTAATTTGTGAATATATTTACATATTTAATTTGACATTTTCTGGGGAAATTAAAGCTCTTTGTTTATGGTTTATTAGAACTAAAATTATACTTGCTGGGGTTTTACTTTTAAACATTGGTCCAGTATGAAAAATAGCTTTTTTAATTTGCTGATATGCAATTTTTAACTTAAAAGAGTTATATTTGGTGAACGAAATTATGTTATATGCTGAATTTGCTCAATTTAGTCAGGTCATTTAAAAATACCTTCAATCTATCTGTACTTGCTTGAGAATAAATCTAGATGTGACAACTTTATTACTTTGCACATGATAATTAAAAACTTCATAATCATTTTATTTTCACTATTAAATGAAAATGAAACCCTTTCATTCTTTTATAAGTCTCTTCATAGAATTATACATGAATAGATGAATAGATGGGCTTTTCAACTGGCTCAGTGGTAAAGAATCTGCCTGCCAATGCAGGAAAAGCCAGAGACACGGGTTCGGTCCCTGGGTTGGGAGTATCCCCTGGAGGAGGAAATGGCAACCCACTTCAGTATTCTTCACTGGGTAATACCATAGACAAAGGAGTCTAGTGGGCTATAGTTCACAGGGTTGCAAAGAGTCGGATACAACTGAGCATACATGCATGCACACACACAGCTGTAAGATAGCTTCGTGATTATTCTAAGCCAGCCCCCTCCTTCTACAGCTGAGGGAGCAGGGGCAAAGGAGAAGCAAAACTTGTCTTGTAGTACTAAGGTAGATTTCACAGGTTTTGACATTTGGTCTATTAATATATTCTGTTCATTCCAGGATTCTATATCAACTCCACTCTGTAGGAAAATAAATTATATAAATAAGATTGGAAAAATAAACTCAAATAAATAAGATTAGAAAAAACTGTCAAGTTATGTGAATGAAACCAATGATACTGAAAATGAATCCTGGTAATGTTATATAAAGTGGACTGACCTTTAGATGTGCAATTGATCTAGAACATTGCCATTTCCTCAACACTATATTCATGGCAGACTCTTTTCATAGAATTTGTGAAACACTCCACTGTTAATATTTCTTATGAATTTTGTAGTTAAGTATTAACTAGGTTGATTTTGTAGTTATCATTTTCTCAAATAAGGAAGGTACACAGGCTTTTCCACTACTATCAAATTTTCTTCCAGGACCCAGGCATGCCTCTGCAGCTGGAGTACACTGTCTGGGACGGAGTGCTTCTGTGGGGAAGCAGTTGCCGGGAAGGTTAGAACTGCAGTGTGATCTGCGTCTGGGCCCTAGAGTTCCTCTAGGGGGTCATCGTGATCTTTCAGAGACAGACTCAAATCAGAATTAAATTAATCAAACGGATGACAAGATACTTAGCACACATCCAGGACAGACGTTACCCGCCCCCCTTCCTTAAGAAGTAGACTCTTCTTCAAACACAAATTCACACAGAAACTAATACATCAGAGAAAGCTTTTCTAGGTGAAGTGGTGACTTTCACAAAAATGTCTTATTTGGTTTCACTATTTTGCAGATGGAAAAGGAAGTCAGGTTCAGAGTGTATAACATGATCTACATCTAGAATGCAACTCATTTCTTTCCATGCCTGTCCACACGCACTCCTCCCAGGTCTTCCCTGTTCACACCTGCCAAGTGTGCTCCAGAACCATCTGCCATTCCCTCTGGGAGTGCTGTTGCTCAGAGCCCGGATATGGCAGCTCATTGAGGTTTCAGCATCAGGACACTTCTGCAGGAAATTTGTTTCCACCAACCACTCTCTGTCTTTTTATTAAGAGAAACTCAGGTTCAGAGAATTGGATTAATCTTTAGGTCCTGAAATATTCTCATCTTGGTGTTACCTATTTTCATTTTGTTGTTGCTGTTTAGTAACTAAGTTGTATCCAACTATTTTGCAAACCCGCAGGCTGCTGCCCACTAGGCTCTGCTGTCCATGGGATTCTCCAGGCAAGAATACTAGAGTGGGTAGCCTTTCCTTCTCTGGGGATCTTCCTGACCCAGGGATGGAACCTGTGTTCCCTGCATTGGCATGTAGACTCTTTACCACTGAGCCACCTTAGTTATTTTAAATAATGTACTAAGTACCTGTCAACCTACAACATGAAACAAAAACTAAGACCTTGACAACAATCCACAATATATAACTTCCACCACACCTTTGCCCCCCAACCTGAAATCTGTGTTTATCACTCTTTTGCTTTCATTTTATGTCCTTTCACTGTGTCTTTATGTATTTATAAAAATAATATATAAATACCTATAAATATATATACACACACACACATATATACACTCACACACAAACACACATATACACACTATCTTAGTTGTTTTTAACTTTTTAAAGTAGATGTTAGGCTGCACACAATCTTTTAGGATTTACTGTTTTTATTTAATATTAGATTATAGAGATTCATCTATATAGTCAAATGTTATTCTAGTTCATTTATATTGGCTTCTATTGAGTGTCCCATTGAATGGCTTACTCACCTTTCATTTACTTGCCATCTCACCACTTTATTTTCTTCTCTTCATAGGACATACCAGTATCTGAGCTTATATTTTTTTTACTTGTCTACTGTCTGTTTCTCACTGTTAGAACATAAGGTTTTTAAGAACAAATGTTGTCTGCCTTACCCACAATATCCCCAATTATTCATTTAACAAATATATAAATTAATGAATTATTCACTGCAGATAAACTGAGCTCTGCAATTTCTCTGATAAGTGATGCCGTTTGTATCTCTTGTCTGACCCGCCTGCTCTGCCACAGCTCTGCAGCTCAATGGCTTTGTGAGTTTAAGCAGCCTAACTCAGATGCTTCTTTTTACTCATCTGCATTTACAAATTTAAAATGAAGAAAACACAAATACTATGGAAGTGTTATATAAAAATTAAACGAGATAAAACATATAAAATGCCTGACACTATACTATGCCCGTGGGTAATTTTTTTCATCCATCAAGGCTTAGCTCAACTTTCCCTGCCCTCAGGAAAGCTCTCCAGATGTACATCCGTATCACTTGTATGTATCCATGTTCTAACATTTAGCATGTAGCTCTGAATTTGTTTGCAGCTTCCCTGGTGGCTCAGAAGATAAAGAATCTGCCTTCAATGCAGGAGACACAGACTCATTCCCTGGGTCAGGAAGATCCCCTGGAGAAAGGAATGAAAACCCACCCCAATATTCTTGCCTGGAAAATTCTATGAACAGAGGAGCCTGGCGGGCTCCAGTCCGTAGGGTCAAAAAGAGTGGGACACGAGTGAGTGACTAACACTTTCACTTTCTGAATTTGTTAGTTTACTTATTCTCCAACACAACCCATGACTAAGCTCTAAACTGTCTGTCTTTAGGACTATGCCTCTTTTGTTGAATGAATGACTAATCGTCTTTCCTCTGATGTCACATTCACCCAATATCCTTCAGATGCCTAATTCCAGTTGTCAGTTATTGTAAGCCAACTCAGACTTGATTAACTTGTAGACACAAACAATATCTGCTTTCTTGATCTGTGTATTAACAACCCAATTTAGAAATGAGGGATTCAAACAAGGTGCTACATTTGAGGAGCCTACTCTATGTGGTCAGATAACTAGTTTTTTTTATGACACCCTTTCTTTATCACAGCCCCTTTTCTCACGTCTTGTATTTTATATCTTTGATTTACTGATTGATTTAATTGCAAGCCTTTAATTTGCTTCTTCTTTCTTCATATTTGATCTTTTAAATTTATACTACTTACAGTATATTTTCAGCTAATTGTTTAGTGGCTGCTAAATATTAACATGAGTTAACACTGAATACTTGAAAAGTAATAAACATAATTCCTAAGTAAAACTAGTTGGCTATAAATATATGTACTGTTTACATTTGAATCACTGCATCAAAGATATCTTATTGTTTGGTATGTCAAATGAGAAAAACAATATGACCCAGATATCAGAAATCTTCATAATGAAGTGAGATTTCTCTTAACCATGATCTTTTAATTACATTTTATTCACCTTACACCACTAATTGATAGAGTTATGAGACAGTACATTTCAGAAGGTCTACATTTGAGTATTTTAATACAGCCAAAATCTAATATTGATGGCCATCTATTTTATGAAACAACATGCACAGAAAATAAATTTAAGTGGAAGATATTAAAAGACATGCTAGAAAATAAGTTAACAAAATACAGAACATCATCCAAAACAGTGTAAGTAGGAGCATATTGAGATTCACCAAATATCACTTGTTAATTAAAAAGTACTAAATGTGGAGGTTAATTAATAAAAAATAAATACCTCCCCCAATTAGATGTATTCTAATGTTTTAGTCCTCAATATCATCAAGAAACTCATTTTAGCTTCAACTCTGTTTTCATGGCTTTTCAAGATTTCAGACTTAAGTGGCTACTTGGTATATAACAGTATAGTGACAAAAATGAACGCAATGAATGGGTAAAGAAAGGTATCATTCTTGTCCAGATCAAAGAACTGCAGTCTAGTATTGAAAGAGATTGTTTTACTTATTAGATTCACATTATGTGTCTTATTCACTGCACCTCTATATTGATTGGGCTATGATAGAAGTTTTTATACTCTCATTAAAAAGTTTAACCTAGTATTGCCCCATCTTAACACCAATAATTTAAGTACCATAAAACAGGCTTTCGTTTGATAAGTAGTGTAATAATCAAATATCCTAGCAACTAGTTTTTCTTATTGTCTCTACCAATAGGACTAGTATCTTAAAAAAAATAAGGTTAAGAGAAATTAGAATTTCATTTTTCCTAATGTAAGAATTAAACATTATATGATAACTACTTAAAATAATAATAATGCCTTCACTGTATTTATTTAAATCACCTGTTTGCATTTCTTTTTAACAAGAAACTACACCAGAAATTCTGCAATCACAGGACAAATGTGGCGTCAAGCCAAGGTGACATGCTCATTTTTGTTCTTCCCAAGAACATCTTCAGTTGTCTGTACTTGAAAATGACAAAAGGTAAATAAATAACTATGTGAGTATAAAAATTCATATAGCCACTGTAGCTTTTATGCTATCATGTCACAGCATTCAAATTAGTTCTCAGTAAGTATTAACTGTTATGTCTCAGCCTACTGATAGCATTTCCACAGATTGGAAATATAAGTCATAGATCTGAAAGGAGAGTTGATTACTCTAAGTGATGCATAAGCCTGGGTACTCTTTCATTACTGAGAACAGTCTTTTATATCTTACAAATTAATAAGAAATATTTGCAACATAGCACTCTTCCCACAAACACATTATTAAAACCATAAAAAGACATTTTTCTCTTTTAGAAATGTCACAAATATAATATGATTCTCCTACAATAGCTATTTAGTCTCTAATAATCAAATTTAGCTTATAAGGTATTTCTTAAAGCAAAAACCCTTCTTATCAGACACTTAAATGAACTCTTTTCTTCAAAACAATAATAATTTTTTAAAACAGCCTGCATCCTTGTGTATTAGACAGGGCTAGAACCAAATGACTGCAATTTCAAAATATTGTTGGGCATATAAAGGAAATGTTTGTATCATCACAGATAAAAGAGGGAATGGTGAGATCTGAAAAGAGCTGAAGAACAGATGCCTTGTCTAAATCTGTTCTTTAATAAATGCTATTTAACAACATTAAAATAGTTTTAGACACGTAGACCAATGGTACCGAATAGACAGCCTAGAAAGACCCCACATATACCTTCAGTTAATATCTGATAAGGGAGCCAATAATACTCAATGGGAAAGGACAACCTCTTCAACAAACGGTACTAAGAAAACTGGATAACCACAGGCAGAAAATAAAACTGGACCCCTATCTTACACTACCCACAAAAATTAGCTCAGAATGGATTAAAGACTTAAAATTAAGACCTGATACTGTAAAAACTGTAGAAGCAAACCCTGTCATTGGTCTTAGCAATGATTTTTCAGATGTAACACAAAAACACAAGCAACAAAAGGAAAAATAAGTAAGTGGGGCCACATCAAACTAAGTCTGCCACTACAGCAAAACAAACAATAAAAAATGAGAAGGCAACCTGCAAAATAGGAGAAAATATGTGCAAACCATGTATCTGTCTGGGGCTTCCGGGTGGCTCAGACGGTAAAGAATCCGCCTGCAATGTAGGAGACCCAGGTTTGATTTCTGGGTTGGGAAGATTCCCCTGGAGAAGGGAATGGCTACCCACTCCAGTGTTCTTGCCTGGACAATTCCATGGACAGAGGACCTGGGAGGGCTACAGTTCATGGGATCGCAAGGAGTCAGGCACTATTGAGAGACTAACATGTGACACATATCTGTTAAGGAGTTAATATCCAAAACATAAAAAGAATGTATACTACTCAATAACAAAACCAAGAATATTCAATTAAAAAATGAGGAGAGGAACTAAACAGACATTTTTTTCCAAAGAAGATACCCAAATGGCCAACAGGTACATGAGAAGATGTTCAACATCTCTAATCACTAGGGAAATGAAAAATAAAACCAGAAGGAGATATTAATACCACCTTATACATTTTAGAATGGCTACTATCAAAAAGATAAGAAATGACAAGTATTGGCAAGGATGGGAAGAAAAGCTAACCCCTGTGTACTATTGGTGGGGATGTAAATTGGAGCAGCCACTATAAAAATAACATGGGAATTTCTCAAAAAATTAAAAATATTATAAATTAGAATTACCATATGATTTAGCAAACCCAGTTCTGGGTATATGTCTAAGGGAAATGAAAATGGACTATTAAAAATATATCTTCATTCATATTTCATTACAGCATTATTCACAACAGCAAGATATAGAAACAATGTCTACTGACAGATGAATAAAGATGATACATATATACACACACAATAGAATATTATTCAGTTATAATAAAGAAGGAAATTCTGACATTTACAAGAGCATGGGTGAGCTTGAGGCATTATGCTAAATGAGTCTAAACAGATGCATGCCAAGTCACTTCAATCGTGTTCTACTGTTTCCAATCCTACCAGGCTCCTCTGTCCATGGGATTCTCTAGTTGAGATACTAGAGTGAGTTCCCATGCCCTCATCCAGACAGGAAAGGATAAAAACTTTATGAGATCACTTATATGTGGACTCTAAGAAAAGCCAAATTAATAGAAACATTGAGTAGAATGGCGGTTAGAGTTACCAGGTTCTGGGAGTGGGGGAGTCAGGGAGATATTTTAAGGCTACGATCTTGCAGCCAGTAGACACATAAGTTCTGGAGATCTAATTTACAGTACAAGTTAGTGATTACAGTCAATAACACTGTATTATAAATTTAAAAGTTGCTAAGAGACTAGATCTTAGTTGTTCTCATCACAAAAAATGAAGTGAGAATTATATAACATGATAAATATGTTAAAAACACTATGTTCATAATCATATTAAAAAATAAGTTTATTAAATCAACAAATCAAACATTTTAAAATTAAGCAGTGTTATATGTCAATTATATCTCAATAAAAATAAGGTGGTAGTAATTCCCTTGTGGCTCAGCTGGTAAAGAATCTGTCTGCAACACGGGAGACCTGGGTTCCATCCCTGGGTTGGGAAGATCCCCTGGAGAAGGGAAAGGCTACCCACTCCAGTGTTCTGGTCTAGAGAATTCCACGGATTATACAGTCCTTGGGGTCGCAAAGAGTCAGACACAACTGAGCAACTTTCACTTTCACATGCACTGACCTAGTTAAATAATATATATTTGTGGGTCATATATAGACTTCTGAATGGAAAAAAAAAAGACAAAAACAAGCCTGGATTCAAATCTTCCATAAGAACAATCATGGGATCTTTTATTTTTAATTTCTATTTGAGTATAGTTGCTTTAAAATGTTGTGTCATTTTCTGCTGTACAGAAAACTGAGTCAGTCATATCAGCATCATATGTACTATATCATATACGTATGATTTATCAGTAAACATATAGCCCCTCTTTGGGGGATTTCCTCCCATCTAGATCAGTACACAGTACTGAGTAGAGTTCCCTCTTCCACACAGTAAGTTTCACTAGTTATCTATTTTTTACATTTTATACATACTAGTGTATATATGTCTATCCCAATCTCCCAATTCATCCCACCCTCCTTTCCTCCCTTGGTGTCTATACATCTGTTCTTTATGTTTGGAGCTCTATTTCTATTTCGCAAATCTACATGCACTCAACTGATTATTGCAGCATTATTTACAATTTCCAGGACATGAAAGTAACCTAAATGTTCACTGTCAGAGGAATGGATAAAGAAGATGTGATACACACACACACACACACACACACACACACACACACACATATACATATATATAACAGAATATTACTCAACCATAAGAAGGAACAAAATTGTCCTGTCTACAGAGATGTGAATGAATCTACAGACTGTCATACAGAGTGAAGTAAGTTAGAAAGAGAAAAACAAATACCATATATTAACATATATGCAGAATCCAGCCATGACTATTTAGAAATGTATCAAATATTTTTTTGAGGCTCAGACACTTGGTTTGTAGAGTAAGGATGTGTAACTCTACAAACTCTTCTCTCACAAATAGATGGAAAATAGAATACAAAAAAACATATTAAAACATGCCTAGTATAATGTCTGACAAAAGCAGATATTCTGTACATCTTAGAATCTGTTTCCTCTACCCTGGCAATTTCGGTCTAAGTTAGAATGACTTTGGCTCACATGCAATTAAAAAGTCCCAATGGCTTCTAAAAATGAAATGGATTATTTTGTACACTGAGTACTCCAGAAATGATCCAGCTACCTGATTGTTTTTTTCAGTGGCTTAAATATGTCTTAGTTCTTAGGTTTTCTTCATTTTTCTGCTCTAACACTCTCAGTGGCCAACTGAAAAAAGCAGATCCCTTAACATTTGGTCTTATCTTACAGTAGAAAAAAAAAATTTCCTTGAAGTCCCTCAGCAGAACTCATTTCACAACTTTTAGACAGTAACACGGAGAAGACAACGGCACCCCGATCCAGGACTCTTGCCTGGAAAAATCCCGTGGCCTGGTAGGTTACAGTCCACCGGGTCGCTAAGAGTCGGACACGACTGAGCGACTTCACTTTCACTTTTCACTTTCATGCACTGGAGAAGGAAATGGCAACCCACTCCAGTGTTCTTGCCTGGAGAATCCCAGGGACGGGGGGAGCCTGGTGGGCTGCCCTCTATGGGGTCGCACAGAGTCGGACACAACAGAAGCGACTTAGCAGCAACAGCAGACAGTTACAAAGCAATCTCCATGTGTATCTTCATGCTGTATTCAAAATCTAAGAAAGAGAATGGACTCCTGTGGTAGACTGAGCTCTGAGCCTCAGATAGGATCATCTTCTCTGAGGGGTGGATAGGAAAAAAAAAAAAAAAAATCTCTGCATAGTGTAGAGAGAAAAGGTAATGGGATTTTGTTGGGCAACCAGTTGGCTATACTTACATTGGGTTCTTGAAATACATTATGTTTTTCCATTTAGTTGTTTTATGCTTAGAACAAATATTCAAGTAGAAGAAGAATTCTTGGCTAACAGTGCTTAGATTTTCACTGTGAGACATTCTAGTGTCAAACTAAATAAATAGATTATACATAGTAGCTTTTACCACATATTAAAGAACCCCATTTTGAAATAAAAATCTTTAGTGGAATCTCAGTGTATGCATGCATGCGTGCTAAGTCATTTCAGATGGGTCAGAATCTTTGTGACTCTATGAACTGTAGCTTGCCAGGCTCCTCTGTCCTGGGATTCTCCACTCAAGAGTGCTGGGGTGGGTTGCTGTGTCCTCCTCCAGGGGATCTTCCCGACCCAGGGATCAAATCTGCATTTCCTGTGGCTCCTGAATTGCAGGCAGATTCTTTGTTGCTGAGCTACATCTCAAGCCCATCTCAGTGTGTATAAGAGATCAAGATAGATCTTCCTTTGAAATGAAGCACAGCATATCCTTGTGCCCCAGCTCACTATATGCCACCTCAAGTCACCCATTGAGAACATTTATTATGAACACCAGTGTAGTAGATCTTTAGAGTCCTTCTAGCCTTTTACATTTTGTCTATAAAATTGTCCATATGTCATTCTGCAGCAGTTTGCTAGCACATCAGTTTATTCCATGATGTCTTTGCTGGGTTGAATATATTTACAATATGACAAAGGGGTGGTACAAAGATAGATGAATGATCATATAACAAAATTGAAATAGGATAGTTTTAAGGAAAATGTAAAAATCAAAACCAAAACATACCAAAACAAAATCATTGTAAGTTTATCCTGAAGCAATACAGGAGGCAGTGCAGGAGAATTCTGCTCTGGAGAAAGGCAGTTGGCAAATTACTGCTCCACAATTCGACTCGGGTGGCAGGTCTCAAAGTAGTGAAGCTGATTAAAGCTGCAGGTAAGGGTTAGGTCCTGAATGGATAATCTGGACAACAGAGTTCTTTAAAGTAATATTGTGTGAATATTGGTTTCATCAATAAGTAGGTAACTTTTTAAAAGAAAAAAAAGTTAATGATGATTTTAAGGAAAAAAATAGACAACCTTTACTTTAACCAAATTAGGAGAACAGGAAAATGAATTACCTTGTTCAAAATAAATAAGGAGAATAACCTAGCTGACCAACAAACATTTTCTCAAAAGATAAAAACATTCTCTAATTTGATGTCATAAATACAAAAGTGGTCATGCAAGGCCTGGGAAATAGTTAATGTCAGTAGATATTAATTAATTTGTTTACTGAACCTGAATTTCCCAAACAGTGGATCTTAGAGTCATTTGCTCAGAAGCAGGGTGAAACTTAAAGATGGAGTAATAGGTAGTTGCCTACTTGACAGGACATCTGGAGAAATCGTGAAGGATGCTGGCTGGTGAGGGAGAATCTGAAGTTCCTCCGGGGAGAACTAATTCTCTGATTGTAATATCATATTGGAATTTTTTCTTCCTTATTAATATGCTTTAAATATTTTTCCTAAGTTGATATAGGCCAAAGCTTAGCATTCAGCTATAATATATAACTGGGCTTCACTGATGACTCAGTGGAAAAAAATCCACCTGCAATGCAAGAGACTCATGTTTGACACAAAGGTCCATATAGTCAAAGCTATGGTTTTTCCAGTAGTCATGTATGGATTTGAGAGTTGGACCATAAAGAATGCTGAGCATTGAAGAACTGATACTTTTGAACTGCAGTGCTGAAGAAGATTCTTGAGAGTCCCTTGGACTGCAAGGAGACCAAAACAGTCGATCCTACAGGAAATTAACCCTGAATATTCATTGGAAGGCCTGTTGCTGAAGCTGAACCTCCAATACTTTGGCCACCTGATGCGAAGAACTGACTCACTGGAAAAGACCCTAATGCTGGGAAAGATTGAAGTCAGGAGGAGAAGAGGACGACAAAGGATGAGATTGTTAGATAGCATCACCGACTCAATGGATGTGAATTTAAGCATACTCTCGGAGATAGTAAAGGACAGGGAAGCCTAATGTGCTACAATCCATGGAGTTGCAAAGTGATGGACAAGATTGAATGATTGATAACCAACAAAATAATATATATATACTTGTCAACTCTATTTACTGAGAGATCCTATAATCTCTTCATATGGAATATGTTTCTTTAATCTTTTTAGGGAAAGAACTTTAAGTCCCTTTAACCTTCAAAGTAAGACTAATGGAATACTGTATCATGGTGGTGGGAATTGGGGGAATCTTAGTGGATTTAATCAATGCCCAAGATGATCCTACTTTATTAACTGTCTTAACTCATCCTGAAACAATTCAGCTCTTCAAAAAGTTATAAGGCTTACATAAATTTTTTTTTTTGCAATTAATTGAATAAATCATCCAAATGAACTTCTAGAAACACTGGACTGCAATGTGATTGCGTAAGCTTCTGCTATGCCAATTTTCTGCCCCCAGCATAAACCATTCACTGAAAACCTCTGGTGTTTGTTTCACTGTTTAGGAAAAGGACTAAAAAGTTATGTATGCAATATTTAAATAGTAGTTTAGCATTTTAGACAACTAGGAGAAAGAGAGCATTTTAAACCTTCAAATAAACATCTATCTTGGGTGACCTTAAAATTCCATCTTAAGGTCAAAGTGAACTCAGGTTCAGTGAATGGAGTCATCCCTAATTTGAGGGAGATCCCAAAACATTTAAATCATCATTCCTACACACCTGTTCACTTCAAATTCCCACCTCTTAGGTATGACTTTGAACTTGTGTTTTTTGGTGTGTTCTGATAAATTGTCTATGGATACCTTGGCTAAGATGCATTTTAAGGAATATTCAGTACTATCAAGTGGATCATGGTATGTCAAAAGAAAACAAAAGCAAATATTAATACTAACTGAGAAAAAAATACAGGTATAATAGCCATTGCAAGCTTGAGCTGCAAGGAAGGTGGGAGTGTGTGTCTGAAGAACAACACTAACTACCTTGGAATTGGCAGGTTTGGTGAAGGAAGTACTAGAGCTGGAATTGAGAAGATCACAGAAGACCAATGAGAGAGAACTGACAATATTGTGCATGTCTAGCCCTGCTTAAAAGCATGAAGAAATGTTAAGCACAAACAGAATAAGGTCAATGAAATTATGGGTGATTTTTATGCCTATTTCTTTATTTAAAATGAAGGTTGTATAATATACACTCTACTTTCTTCATGAAGTTTTATGAAGTAATTGGAAGGATTGAGTTCATGATGTGAAAAAAAAAAATGGAAAACCTGAATGAACTTCTTGGGCAACTCAATATTTTGTAAATGATGGCTGTGCTGGGAGAATCTCACACATGGAGAGTCACTGGAGGACTTCATGGAACTCAGTATATAGTGGCACATAAGGCCAAAATTGATTATAGCTACCATAGTAAGGAGACATCACCAGATCATAAGGTAAAAAAGACACAAGCAGATCATAGAAGAATCCATGTGAGACTTCCTTATGCTTTCTCCTTTCCATGAGGGGTGACACAGATGGCAGCAATAAACACGCAATGACACATGTACAATGTTTCATCAAGGGAAGCCCATTCAAATCTGCTACTCAAAGTTTTTATATGAAGTTGGCCATATAGCAAGTATCTTCTGCCAAGTACTTCCTAAAATTTCAGACTCACAGAAGAAAAGCAGGTATGCAGCCTAAGCCACAGTGTTTGCACAAACAATGTAGGTATAGAAAACTATTCTTATCAGTTGGAAAGCTGTGGCAGTACTCCAGAAATGCAAGTTTCCAGATAGAGGTTAAGGACCAACCTAGCAAGCATGATTTTCTAACTTTCAGGTCTGTTATGATAACTCTTTTCTTGTATGATAGCAGCTGTAAAATAGCATGCTTCCTATTATTGTATAATAGAAATTAATAAATACTAAAAATAGTAAGTGATAATAAATGGTAATAACAAATTAATAAAGGCTATGAAAAATGATATCCTAAATTACAAGAAAGTTTGAATTTTAGGAAGGAGTAATATGTAACAAACAAAGACACAAAATATATTAAATAGTCAAATATAAGTAAGAGATAAAAGAGATAAGACAAAAGAGATAAAATATCACCTCACTAAAAAGGAAACTAACTATAGGCAATATAGGAAAATACCACTAAAAAACTTCTAAGACTTCTATGGTTCCAAAAGCATTCAATTATAAAATACAGCTAGATAATACAATAAATTTTTGTAGTTAAACCTCAAATATTATAAGATAATCTATAAAATACATAAAAAATTATATGAGTCCATATCATATATTGCACATGGTAAACGGTTGATAGGTTAGTCTTAAACCCATTACATTTGGCATTGAGTCTGCTCAATTCACAGCTAAGAAAATGGAGAAAACATGAAGAGTTTTCACAAAAATGCCCTCAAAATGCTTATAAAATTCAGATATAAGATCTGAAGGGAAAGGTTAAAAGTACTTGAGTTACTGAACCAGTAGGCATGTGAATGATTCAAAACTCTCTTTAAGTGTATAAAGGGCCCTTTCAGAAGATTATATGTACCAAGGAAAGCATCAGAAGGCTTAATCTAAAACATGGAGGATTTAGGTTAGATAAAAGGGAGAAATTATGGACAGTCAGAGTTATTGAACACAGATATGTATCATAGATTCTCCCTTGGAGACATGAAGATTTGAAGGGCTTACACAGTAAAGAGTTTGAAATCCTAGAGTGAAGAGTTTGAAACCAATACAAATTGCCTCTGTCTGAATCTAGCTCCATCAACTGTGTAATCTTGAACACAGTATCTACTCTGTGCCTCATTTTCCTCATTGACAAAAGTAAGATAGCAATCACATTGTTGGGGCCTCCTCAGTGGCTCAGCAGTAGAGAATCCGCCCGCAATGCAGGAGACACAGGTTCAGTTCCTAGGTCCAGAAGATCCCCTGGAGAAGAAAACTGGCAACCCACTCTAGTATTCTCGCCTGGGAAATCCCATGAACAGAAGAGCCTAGCGGGCTACAGTCCATGGGGTCACAAAGAGTCGGGCACAACAATCACACTGTTGTGTATGGAAAATGCACGTTAAAACACTAGCATAGGACCTGCTATCTCTCTAGGCACTAGATGCCCACTAGCTAACATTGACCACTTCTGTGGGTAACAGACTATGTACCCATGTGTTACCTGAGTGATGAATGAAGAGCAATGAGGATGTAGAAATGAATCATAAAGAAACACATGAACTAGTAGAGAAGACAGTCACAGACTTATCTACAAACCACATCTGGGAGCTGGTACTGAGGACTGGTAGTCTGAAAGTGGAAAGAATAGGTGCCAGCATTCAGATGGTGAATTAGACCATGATGTTTCATGTACAGGGGTAATGTGTTATATGTGAAAATGTGTGAAGTTAGAGTGTAGGGAGACAAAAGTGGAACCTGTTTTACCCTCATTTAATGGGATTGCTTTCAGCATCGTACAACTTCCTATGGTTTGAAAAAACTGTTAGTCATTCAGTTGTGTCTGACTCTTTGTGACTCCATGAACTGTAGCCTGCCATGCTCCCCTGTCCTTGGAATTTTCCAGGCAAGAATACTGGAGTGGGTAGCCATTCCCTTCTCCAAGAGATCTTCCCAACCCAGGGTCTAAACTCGGGTCTCCTGCATTGTAGGAAGATTCTTTACCATCTGAGCCACCAGGGAAGCCTATTCCTATCCAAATAAGCCTATTTGAGTGAGTTGATAACAGTTTGGTTATGTGGGTAATTTCTCTGTGTGTGTGTGTGTGTGTGTAAAGTGGCATTTGATCCTATCTAAAAGCTATCTAAGATGTACTGATGGCCAACCTTCTATGTAGCCTCTACTTTAGCCACTACATTTCAGTGTTTAAGTGTTAACAAGTGTTAAAAATAATATATAATACAGATTTGTTCTCAAAATTCAGACAAGCTAAAAAAAAATTCAGAAAAGCTTTTCATTTAACACCTAATTACATATTAATAATAATTTATAACTAATTACTAGGAATAAGTACATTTCTAGAAAATAATCTCCTAAATGTCTAAGACATGAAAAATGAAATATTTAATAATTTTTTTTCCCATTGCTTTTCCTTTTTCAATTCTCAAGAATGAATAAAATCCTATCTAGGCACTTTTGGTTATATAGGCATATCTAAAAGTGTCATCATGTAATTAACATTTCATCAAGTATAGAAAATATCAAATAATATTATTAAATTTTTCTTAATGATACATTTTTATTGTTTGAGAATACAACTGAAATAAACAAGTAGTCTCATAAACACATCAATGAGCCTGTGATTTGGACTATCACTGAACTGGGGGTTATAGTTCCTGTTTAAGGTATAGTTTAAACTGGATTACCTTCAAATAAGTTGGATAGAACTGAAGCTAGTGAACTCTGATTTTTCACTCAAGTAAAAGCTATTTTCTAAGCAGTCTACTGTGAAATCTGCCTATAGCAAGGAAAAAGAAAAGCAAAAATGACTTACCAACTGAATAAACCAAGACAATTTTACTGTATGTGCATTCTTAATGCTTAATACAACAATGGACCACCTTTTGGACTGGTGTAAAAGATGGCTTTTTACATAATGCATCCCCACAAACAAAAGCAAAACATGGGAAGGTAAATGGAAGGAAAACCTGTCACTTTTTACTCTCATGTTATCTTTTCTGTGCCTTGAGTTGTGGTGCACTTAAAAAGCAGCTTTTTGTGAAGAACAGATATACAAAGAACAACAAGAAATAAAAGTTGACCTGTAGCAGATACATAGCACTTATGTGATGAATAAAGATACAAACATTGTAAGCATTAAGGTAAAAGATTTAAAATATATTCTGGCTGGGTCTCCAAATAACTCTTGACTAGATTTTTCTAGATGTTTATATTTTCCATAGTTTAGTGCATCCAAATCACAAAATAATAGCCATGGGTCACCATTCATCATCATTATCAGGATAACAGTAAAAATAATACCTGCATGTATTTGATTTTATTTTTCTTGCAACAAAATCACTGGAATAAGATATCTACAGTCCAAGGCAAGTACGCTAGTGTTAGTCATTCAGTCATGTTTGACTTTTTGCGACCCCATGGACCATAGCCCGCCAGGCTCCTCTATTCTTGGAAGTCTCCAGGCAAGAACACTGGAGCGGGTTGACATTTCCTTCTCCAGGGCATCTTCCCAATCCAGGGTTTGAACCCGGGTCTCCCACATTGCAGGCAGGCTCTTTACCATCTGAGCCACCAGGAACAGTCTAAATCTCTCTCTAAATGCAGCGAGATATTTCTGTGCACTGGTACAAAAATATCTTGATTTATATGCTACTGAACATCAATGTTTTACATTCCTCCTCTATCTCTAGAGCAAAGGCCCACCCAAAATGGGGAGATGCACTCCTAAATGTGCACAGAAGGATTCACCGGGTTAAAGAAATAAGATGTTACAACTTCTCTTTCTATTCTATTCACTGCTTAAGTAAAAAGTAAGAAGAAATAAATCTAAGCTATTTAAAAATATTTTATATTAAGTTTTATATATTATATTATGGAAACATAGTTCATTAAATGTTGTATTAGTTTCAGTCATACAACAAAGTGATTCAGTTACACATGTACATGTAGCTATTCTTTTTCAGATTCTTTTCCCATTTAGGTTATTACAGAATATTGGGATGAGTTCTCTGAGCTGTACAATAGGTTTTTTGTGGGCTTCCTATTTTAAACATAGCCCAGTGTATACATATCAATCCCAAACTCCCAATCTATCTCCCTTCCACTTCTCCCTGGTAACCACAAATTCATTCTCTAAATATGTGAGTCTGTATCTGTTTTGTAAATATGTTCATTTGTATAATTAAAAAAAAGATTCCACATATAAGTGATATTATATGATATTTGTCTTTGAAATGCCGGGCTGGGTGAACATAAGCTGGAATCAAGGTTTCTGGGAGAAATATCAACAACCTCAGACATGCAGATGATGCCACTCTAATCACAGACAGTGAAGAGGAGCTAAAGCGCCTCTTGATGAGGGTGAAAGAGGAGAGTGAAAACGCTGGCTGAAAGCTCAACATTCAACTAAGATCACAGCATCTAGTCCCATTGGTTCATGGCAAATAGATGGGGAAACAACGGAAATAGTGACAAACTTTATTTTGGGGGCTCCAAAATCACTGCAGATGGTGATTATAGCCATGAAATTAAAAGATAGTTGCTCCTTGGAAGAAAAACCATGACCAACCTAGACAGCATATTAAAAAGGAGATACATTACTTTGCCAATGAAGATCCATATAGTTAAAGCTATAGTTTTTCTAGTAGTGAGAGTTGGCCCATAAAAAGACTGAACACCAAAGAATCAATGCCTTTGAACTGTGGTTCTGGAGAATACTCTTGATAGTCCTTTGGACTGCAGGATCAAACCAGTCAATCCTAAAGGAAATAAATCCTGAATATTCATTGCAAGAACTGAAGCCCCAAAAGTTTGGCCACCTGATGCAAAGAGCCAACTCGCCCCAAAAGTTTGGCCACCTGATGCAAAGAGCCAACTCACTGCAAAAGACCCTGATGCTGGGAAAGATTGAGGGCAGGAGAAGAAAGGGTCGACAGAGGATGAGATGGTTGGATGGCATCATGGACTCAATGGACATGAGTTCGAGCAAACTCTGAGAGATAGTGAAGGACATGGAAGCCTGTTGTGTTGCAGTCCATGGGGCTGCAAAGAGTCAGACAGGACTTAGCGATGGGACAACAACAACTATCTCTGGGTCCATCTATGCTGCTGTGTTGGGCCCTTAAACACTGAGTATGACAAAGTTCCTTTTCTACAGAGCATGGCGGTGTCTCAAGGGCAATGTTGAAGGGACAGAGAGTAGAGGCTGGCAACGAAGTTCTATCTTTCTCTCACCTGACGTGTTTGTTTCCAGCACATTCTGACTTGCTGCATTTTATAAGGATAAAAAAAGGGAAAGCATTAATCTCTCTGTTGTGTCCATCTCTTTGTGAACCCATGGACTGTAGCCCACCAGGCTTCTCTATCCATGGAATTCTCCAGGAAAGAATATTGGAATGAGTCACCATTTCCTTCTCCAGGACATCTTCCTGACCCAGGGATAGAACTTGAATCTTCTTCATTTCAGGCAGATTCTTTACCATTTGAGCCACTACGGTAGCCCAGTTTATAAAGATGAGTCTGGTTAAAGGAGTTTATATACACAATATTACCTAGTTTTATTGAAACTAACACTTTTGAAAAGCACTATAAAAAGATTCTTCAAAACTATTGAGGAAAATCCTACTATGCAAGCAAAGAAAACATCAGGCTGAGCCTGTAGGTCCCTTAGTAACAGTTCTTCACCCTTATTATGCAGCAGAAACCATGATGATCTAATCAAATCTGACAAGAACTTGGCAAAAAATATGTAACAATATCAAGTAAACGATGAAATATGGATTTATGTCCACTATCATTAATGACAAACCCTGCCTCAGCAAGGTTTTGTGCTTGAAAATTTAGCTAATAATAGAGCTGCACTTCAATGCAATTTACACCGAGAGATTTTTTTTTTAACAATGGAGAATCCAGTCTAAAGTTTAAAATTATTGCTTCAGTGAGCAACTGGACAAATTATTTATACTAAATTAGGCATTTTAACAATGTTAAGTGATATAATTTATTTTTCCTACATTGCCTAAACTAATGGCATATTTCAGTATTTGCTTATTGGTTTATTGCTTTATAATGAATAATGTAATTCAAAGATGTATGGCCAGTTTATACAAATTTGAGCACTGAGGATTTGAAATAATACAACACATTACCTTATGTGGTAAATTTCAGATAATTCATTGAAAACAGTAAAATAATAAATAAAAATTAAAATTGAATCAACAAATACTTTCAGAGCTGGTAATCAAAATGAGTTGCTCCTATGTTTAGACAAATGCCACTTTACTAGTTTCCCCCAGTGTACCTCAACATCGTTTATGGAAGGGGAAACTCCTCTTTGAGTGATTTTCAAGACTATTCGGCTATTTCAAAACTAATGGTTATTATTAATCAAAAATTACTTTTACAACTATATAACGATATCAACCAAATTTCTTCACATGATGGTTCTGATCATGATTCTAAAAAATCATGTCTGACAATGTATTACTTACATTAACTGTCATGAAATTATTTGAAGTAGAAAAAGATTAGTGCTATAACACACTGAATGATTAGATATATCATTTGAAATATTAAAGTTAAGGCTGAGAACATCAAATATGTCATTAAGGCCAAGTATATCCCAATAGCTATATATTCAGGTATTTTGAAAATATGTTCACTTATTCTCTTATATATTTATACAAAATTTAATTAATTTCATTTTTCTTTTATCTCATTTATGTTATTAGAAAATTATTTTAAAATATTTAATTATATGAGATCTTTAAAAATGTTTTCCTTGAATGGACTATGACTTTTGTTTACTTCTCAAATAACAATAATATATTTACCTGTGATTTTTAAAGCAGAATTACCAACTGTGTTTGGCTTCATTAGAATGAAAATTTGTTTTCACCTGCTAGGTATTCATCAGTTGAACAGTAGGAATTCAGCCTAGTGTATCTGTACAAATATTAAAAAGCTAGCCATGGCTAACTCAGCTGTTAAAATTATATGTGATCATTTTAACTGACAATTTATATTTCAATGATTATTTCAAATATGTCTCATAATGATCATCCTCAAGGAAACATGTATCATTTAAAACTCTGCCCCAAATTCCCAAACATATCTCTATTAAAGAAATAATGACAGAAAATAGCACATCAGTTCCAGGATTAGGTTCCTGCTTACCAATTGCTCTTAAGGTAAATCATTTAAACCAGGTGTTTTGAATTCTTTCAAATATTGTTGTTTGCTGAACAAATAAATTGTTGACATAATGTACATATCACAAAAGGGAATAAGATCATTAATGTTTTCTTGTGATAATTTCTGGCAAGAGGTAATGAGGTTTATATAATATTAGGAAATTGACCCAGAATTTTCATTGGAAGGTCTGATGCTGAAGCTGAAGCTCAAGCTCCAATACTTGAGTCACCTGACGCAAAGAGCTGACTCATTGGAAAAGACCGTGATGCTGGGAAAGACTGAGAGCAGGAGAAGGGAGCAATAGAGGATGAGATGGTTGGAGGGTATCACAGACTCAGTGGACATTAGTTTGAGCAAACTCCAGGAGATAGTGAAGGACAGGGAAGCCTAGTGTGCTGCAGTCCATTGGGTCACAGAGTTGGACATGATTTTGTGACTGAGCAACTACAACAATTATGTAATCTTGGACAACTCATACTTTTCTCAGTCCACCTACCACATAAAATGGTTAAGAGCTTTCAATGGAATATTTTGGAGTTGTTAATAAGAATTCATATATGTGAAAGAACTATGCAGAATTTAAAGAACACGGAATAGGTAACATTACTCTTATCTGTGATGCTGACTTGAATGTTTCTTCTTCTAATGATATGCCTCTGTTTTAAAATTTCCATTCTGAATTTCATTATTGCTCTTCACTTAGAATTTTTAGATTTATTCCTAAATCCATCAAAAATTTCAATTTTTGGGGGCAGAGAAAAATGTTCTGAAAAAGTCTGCAAGAGAGTTTTGCATAAGAGCTCCAAGAGTAATCATACACCACCAAATGAGAAAAGAAATAGTATTTAAATTTTTAAATGATTATATAACTTTGAAGAAAAATATGAAATATGTCATGCTTCTAAATAAGCTATTCAATGATGGTAAAGATTTTTTTAATGTTTTAGACATTTCTGGGCTAGTTTTATGTTTATACTAGTTTATTTTGTTCTACTTTCACTTTCATTGATGTGTGAAGTCTTGACTAGAGTAATAATTATTCTTAGTGTGATTTTTAAACTTTTTACACTTAAGAAAAGGCCATTTGTTACATATAAATATTGCAAATGAACAGCAGATGAGAGTGCTCAGTCATGTCCCACTCTTTGCAGCCCAGTAGACTGTAGCCCATCAGGCTCCCCGTCCATGGAATTTACTGGGCAACAATACTCAAGTGGGTTGACATTTCCCTCTCCAGGGGATTTTCTTGATCCAGGGATCCTGCAACTCCTGCATTGGCAGACAAATTCTTTACCACTGTATCACCCGTGAAACCCAAAAAGAACCGACCACTCTGTAATTTGATAGTGTATTCACTGGTATTTGATATATGCAGTACTATAAAATCTAAGCAGGACTGACTGCATATCTAAGGAAACAAATACACTTAAGTAGTTATTATTTAAATTAAATGTATTAAAAAATAATATTCAAATTACTGATGATGCTTTCATAAATGAAGAAAATGAGATTCAGAAAGTCTCAATGAATTGCCAACTTTCCCCAGAGAGCAAGTCTAAGTGGCATTTGAATCCAGTGTATCACCAAGGCTGATATTTTGTTTATTTAAACTACAATGCATCACACATAGTAATACATTTTATCAAATAAAACTCGGAAATAGCTCTGGCTATTTAAAATCTCATGATAATGTGACATGAAAATACTAATGTTTTGATTACTAGATGAATGACATATGTAAAATAATATTTATTAATCACAGTTGTGTTTTAAAAATCATACTAAGGGCTAACAAGTTTTCAAAAGTAACTGATGCTTCTGAAAAGTGAGTTTTGATCACTTAAATTATTAGTGACACTACCTTCTATCTGGACAGTATTTACATAGTACTATACATTTTCTCATTTATTTTAATAAACATTTAAATATACTTCTCATTTTAAAACAATAAATGAATATATTAATTCTAAGGATAACTAAGCTACTTGCTAAATATCCCAAATCCAATACGTCTTAAGAGCTTATCTTTTGATCAAGAGCTTTTTATTTCTTCCCCATTGAATTAGTAATTCTTAACCCAGGAATCTTCTCTGTGGTGTTGGAGAAGACTCTTGAGAGTCCCTTGGACTGCAAGGAGATACAACCAGTCCATTCTAAAGGAAATAAACTCTGAATATTCATTGGAAGGACTGATGCTGAAGCTGAAACTCCAATACTTTGGCCACCTGCTTCGAAGAACTGACTCATTTCAAAAGACCTGATGCTGAGAAAGATTGAAGGCAGGAAGAGAAGGGGACAACAGAAGATGAGATGGTTGGATGGCATCACCAACTCAATGGACATTAGTTTGAGTAAACTCCGGGAGTTGGCCATGGACAGGGAGGCCTGGCGTGCTGCAGTCCATGGGGTAGCAAAGAGTCAGACATGACTGAGTGACTGAACTGAACTGAACCCAGGAGTCTAAAGATTCTGTAATTGTGTGTATAACTCTGTGTGTACTGGCAGTCAACTGGCCTCATAGCTTTCCATAAACTCAATAAACTTTATAATTGCACAATTCGAAACTCAAAGAACCACGGTTGACTCTTGATAAATCAAAATGGGAAGGAATATTGAAAACGATGCATATGCATATGTTTGCTCTGTCATGTCAGACTCTTTGTGACCCTATAGACTGTAGCCCGCCAGGCTCCTCTGTCCATGGGATTATCCCAGCAGGAATTCTGGAGTGAGCTGCCATCTCCTCCTCCTCGATCTTTTCCTCCTCCTTGGGTCAGAGAGATCTTCCTGACCCAAGGATCAACCTCGAGTCTCCTGTGTCTCCTTCATTGGCAGGTGAATTCTTTTCCACTGAGAAACCTGTGAAGCTCCCAAAACACACACACACACACACACACACATATATATAACTGGATCACTTTGCTGTTCAGTAGAAATAAACATAATGATATAAATCAACTATACTTCAATAAAAAGTTTTCAAAGACAAAAAAATATGATAGTTTAACACATTTTCAATTGCTGCTGTTTGATCAGTTTGGCTCATTCACTATAATGGATGGTATTTCTTCAGTATTCTAGATAGACACTGGATTTTATGTATAAGTTACTGAAATCTTGAAACTAAATTGAGCAATGATGGATCAGGGATATTCAATGCCTGGCATTTCTCAATAATGGACACTACACATTTCCTTTCCTAGAGTGAGTTTAGTCTGAGGATCCTCCAGCAATGCCATTTTAGGCATGGTGGGGACAGGTAAAGGACACTGCACCACTCTACAGAGGTGGTGACGACGTTCTTAGGAAATTCTTTTGGTTAGCACTGGTAGGTGCTCTGCCTGAACTGACAAACACCATTAGTACCCTCCTCATTGGGCTTCTCGGATGGCTCATGGGTAAAGAACCCAGCTGCAATGCAGGAGACAGAGGAGACAACAGGTTCAATCCCTGGGATGGGAAAACTCCCTGGAGAAGGAAACGACAATTCACTCCAGTACTCTTGTCTGGGAAACCCCATGGACAGAAGAGCCTGGTGGGCTACCATCCACAGGGTTGCAAAGAGTTGGACATGACTGAGCGACTAAGCACACACGTGCACACTCCTCACTGAGAATGGGCTCTCTCTTCGTTTCCAGCCCATCCTCTCCTTGTGAGTGTCAAATGGAAATACTTTCCAAAGCTTCTGCTGCACTTCAGCTTCTCAGGAAGCTAGAATATTCATTCTCAAAGAAACCAAGGCTCAAGCATATAAAATCATATTCCAACCTCCCTCTTCCTTTCCCCCTATTCCCCTCCCCCAATAAAAGCCCTTCACTAGAATTTGTTCAAATCTTCCTTATATTTTTATTGACAGCCAAGGTTAAGAACCATTAGCATAGAGCTTCTCTGTTCAGTAAAGCCACCTTAGATGGGTAAAAACCCATGAGCTGTCATTAGTGCCTACAGAGAACTGGCTGAGTATCATTCCCAAACAGGAATTTATGGTTTTCTTTCTTCATGACTTTTTTGGGTACCAGCATTCAGCTAACACAGCTACCAAGGCCACGTCCATCTCAAGGGATCTATAAAGCTCTCACTAGGTCACCAGATTGCCCTGATCCTAGGTTGCAGACCTGTGTGGACCATGATTTTATACACACACACACACACACACACACACACACACACACACACATGTATGGGACCATGAAAGAAAAAAAAATATATATATACACACACATGTGTGGGAACCTCAATTTGACTTTAGCACATCTAACTTTTGTAACAATTTAGAAACAATTTTCTGAATGCAAAAGGGAACTCCTGGACTTCCCTGGTGGTACAGTGAATAAGAATCCACCTTCCAATGCAGGGATCTGGGTCTGAGTCCTGTTCAGGAAGATTCCACATGCCACAAAGCAACTAGAGCCCATGTGCCATGACTACTGAGCCTGTGTGCTGCAACTGCTGAAGCCTGCATGCCCCAGAGCACGTGCTCCACAAGAGAAGCCGCGGCAGTGAGAAGCCTGTACACTTGCAGCTAGAAGGTCACCCTGCTTGCCGCAACTAGAAAATCCCTCGCACAGCAACAAAGACCTAGTGTGGCCAAAAAATACACAAATAAATATACAGAAATTTTTCAAAAAGGACTCTCTATATTTTATGTTGGGCTGCTTGTTTAGAAAGTTGAATATTGTACAAAGCAAACTGATATATTGAAAATTGCTCAATTACCTGTTATTCTGTCACTGACAAAAACTTCTCTTCCAAGGTAAAATAGCTATGCTAATCCATTAGCCCTTTTATTGTCTGGTTATCAAGAGACATGACTGGCACTTAGGATTTGAGAGCATGCAAATTATTTCTTAATCTTTATATATTCCCTGAATTCTCAATTAGCCTAAGAAATGAGAAGGGAGGAAAAGTATTATTGCTTAACAAGTCAGCATAGCTGATAAATTTCTTTTTAACTGCACTGTTGTTTAGATTGTTTTTTTTTTTTTCCATTTACAGTGAATATCATTCATGTCGTCCACTATAGAAAGATGTTTTCCTTAGGGCATTTCCCTCTAACTATTCTAGTTTCAGCCATATCACTCACTGTAACAGCCGAGATTAATGCAGCTTTCCAAAATCTTTAAACAAGAATATTCAGATGCTTTAGCAGCTGCCCAGCTTCTTAAGAACTCACTAATCCTTTAATCTCCAGACACTTTTTTTTCATAAAAGATTCACAAGCAAAACAAATGCAATATGGATCAAAAAATTTAATCAGAATGCTTAAAATGCAATTACATTCATCAGGGTGTTCTGTTAGGCTGGGTATTAAATCTGGGCTTTATTCAATATCCTCCTTTTATTATAAAGCAATATTTTTCCACTCTGTAAACCATCTGATCCCTAGGCTAATGTCCTCTCCGCTAAATATTAAAAAAGAGAGAACACTATGAAAAACGAGCTGAAAAAATATCCCACTTATTTCAATGAATAAAGTTCAAATCTGACTTTTTCTGAAATCTTGTCTTATAAATGACCAGATAATTTGACCACCTGGAAGTTACACTTTCAAACAGTAGCTGCAGGGTTGTTATCCTACTTTAAATGTCAAGTGTACATCCTCCTACACAACCTCTTGATTGAGTAAAAATTGTTGGCAATATAAATTTGAATATAATAGGCTATTGTTCAAAAATCAGTACTTGCAAGGTTTAAAGGAATGTTGGTTTCTTCACGCAAGCTGAGTAGCCTCATACGTAAAGAAACAAAAATCCATCTTGTTTATATCTCTCCAATTCTCTATTTCACATCTAATAGCATTCAACTATAACAATGGCTTTGAAATAAAGAGCTGTCCAGCACAGCATGATTTGAAACAGCTGGGCGCTTCTTCTAAGTCTACACCCCAGCTGTAACATGGGGGCTGGCGTTTTGTAAGACATGTGGAAGTTAAGTGAGTCAGGGGGAAGAGTTCAGAGATTTCCCCTGACAGAGAGTAAAGCAAACTTACTCAAAGACGCAGATGCACTTAAGACCTAAGCTTCCCTCAATATTTAACGAACTGTTCATAAAACTTGTAAGTGACCCAATTATGCATTAATCCAATTTGTCTTTCTTCCCAAAGTGACCTTTTGCAAATTAAAAAAAAATAGCTTAATTCCAATTTTTCCAGGTTAGGTACAAATTAAAAAAAAATAGCTTAATTCCAATTTTTCCAGGTTAGGTACAAACAATTGATCAGTGCATTATTATAATCTTTTAATCAGTAATCAAGTGATTATTACAATAATGTCAAAATCTGCTATGTATAAATAATTTAGTAGCCCATTATGCTTCTCCCAACTGAGTCCACACGACAACATTACAAGGACCAGTGAGGAAATTAAAGGTTTCAAGTGACTCGATGCACAACTGGCTGTACACTCTCTGAAGACTAGGAAACAGCCACAGGCAACGATACTACACTACAGTGACTACCGTAACTGGCAATGAAAGCTCTCAATTTTTGAGGCCTTTCTATGTGCCAGGCTCAATATGCATTATCTTATTAAGTTTTTGTAATAGCTTCATAATGTTTGTTGTGTATTATAAACTTATCACCTAGCCCACTTTGTCTAACATTCACATACATGGTTATTAGAATTACTCATGTTACAGATGATAAAACTAATAACTAGAAAGGTTATATACCTTGATCAAGGTCACACAGAAAGGAAGAGACAGAGTTAGACTCTGAATCAAAGCCAGACTGTCTGACCTGAGCCCATGCTCTTATTGTCTAGACTAATGCTGTCTTCCAACATCCCCTATACCCTGAAACTAATTCTCTATCTGGACCTATTTGTCACAAGATATTTTGAAACATAGAGCTTAAGCTGTTATCTTTCTGATATTAGATTCAAGAAGTAAAATATCTAGAAAACTTGACCCTGGCTAAAGTGGATCCATTTGTGTGTGTGTGTAGGATGTGTCCTGCTGTGTCATATGCAGGATGAGCCATGACAACAGCTGGTATGACCTGGGTAACACAGGGGAAAAAAAAATAGGACAAATATGCTTGCAATTAGTAGAATATTACAGGAATTCTCCCTTGTATGGAAACTGAAATTGAACCTTGAATCAATGGATTAAGATGCTATAAATCAGTGTCTTCTGATCTTGTAGATTTCTCAAGTCTCCACAGACTGCATTGACTACCTGACTTAGGAAGTGCCTCTTTGGGAACTAGGAAGCATTTGGAGAGTGCTATCTATTAATTTTTATCCGTGAATATCATTGCTCTGCTTCTAGGTTGGTTCAGAGGTAAACTAAAGGGAGAGCAACCATAAACCTGGTCAAAGTTGTCAGTCCTGCAATACTATGAACATGCACTGGTCTTTGTGGTCAATCCTGATACATAAAATTTGCCTAGGAGAATCCAGTGGATCAGGGGTTAGGCAGTGAAGTTACTCCATAGAATGTAGTCTATCTATCCCCTGAATTCCAGAGATTTCAAATATGAGGAACTGTCGAGAGTAACATATATGCAAAAAATTGAAATGTATCAAAGTAAATCAGTAATTTATAAGCTGGAAAGCTACTAGCAGATGCTCAGCTAAGTTTGGCATTTGTCACACTTTAGTTTTTGGTACATAAATATCCCTCCAATGACTGGTATGAGCAAACCACATACAAAATTTCTCTTAGCAGACAATAGCTCAAATATTGTGTATAACCTAAAAAAATCTCACGTTTATCCATTTTTATATATCCCTGGTAATTTTTATACTAAGAAAAATCAGCATTGGGGTATATAAATTATTTTTTTTCTTTGCATGAATACGGAAAACATATATTCCCCCCATAATAATACAGTGAAAAATTCTGGGACTAGATATTTCTGTTTTATAAATAGTAGTACATATTATTACTTAATCCAGGACAATTGTGATAGTGAAAGTACATGATCATAACTAAGACTGGGAAAACAGATGGTAATACTTTGGGCTAACTGGGACATTTGATCATCATATTTATAAAGTAATACAATATTTGCACTATTTTTGTATATAATTCCAAGTTTTAAATATATTTCCTACTCATTAAAAGGGTTTCAAGCAATTTCAATGAAACAATGGAAATACTGAATTATTCTAGTAATAACACAAAATATTTTTCCTTTCCAATGTTTAATTTTCAAAATTTATATATATCTTTACTACTCAAGATATATTTCTTTAAAATAGACATACAGTACTAGCTCTGAGATCTTCTAAATTTCCCTTTATAGACATATTTAAAGTCATTTATTACTGTTTTAAAAGTATGCAACAACTTAATTATTTTTATGTCCTTTAAAAAACCAAGATTTTATTTTATGGGTTTTTTCCACAATATTTGAATTTACTGAGATCTTAGTTATAAAGATAGAAGCATACATAGTCACCGCATGATATTTTTGTTAAGATCTTTCTACGCTGGCACTGCAAAGCGTCTAGCCAAAAAATGTATAATATCTTAGGACATAGCAAAGTACAAGGTAAAATAGCGCCATATTTTATGCCCAAATAGCATGTATCAGCTTTAATAATAACTTCAGGGGAAACAATAGACTACTCTAATAAGAGTTTCTCTATGGGATCTCAAGTTAATCATTAACTTCTTGCTATGCGGTCCATTAATATATCCAGAGTTGACCAAACAGTCTTCAAGACCTTGCCTGAAACTGAGACATTCATGCTGCAAACAGTTTTAGTTTCCACTTGTTTCTAAGTTTCTATCCTGTTTTCATAGAATTGTGTATTTGTTTGCTGAGAGCTGCTAATTTTTAATTACCTCTCCTGCCTACTTCAGGTACAGTGGTAAGCAGCAACTTGTTATATTAGCAATCATCATCTGGGAATTCTGTGAATGTTTTGTCTAAATCTGGGGGAAATTGTGTTACATGTTAAAGCTGGGTTTTGAGTCCCTCCACTGCAAGCTCCTGTTCATTTATCCTCTATCTAAGTGGCAATCAAGAATTATGCACCTGACATATGTATTTGTTTATTTAATAAAGGTGAGGGATTACACCAAGGATTATAGAAAACACTATTATTAATAAGTTTTATTCTTACTCTCAGTAAATACTATAATTCAGCAGAGGACAAAAATAATTAGAGATAACCTCAGATATTAAGTAGTATATAAAATAACAGAGTTCTACAGGTACTCATAAAACAGAAAGGTTTCTTGGTTAGGATCATCAGATTAGACTTATCAGCGAGTTAACAACTGGAAGAGATGGTGAAAAAGGTCATTTTAGATGGTGGAGTTTTCATGAATGAAGAGTAGAAAGAATGCAGTGTTTGAAGAATGATAGTAATTCATATGTCTGGAAAATATGAATTAATATTCATATTAATTCATGCTAATTAATAGATGGACTAGATCGTGTTTCATTAATCAAGAGGTCAATACCACAGACAAGACGGGGCTAGTTAGGTTTTTTTTTTCTTTTTCTCAGAACTGCAAGGTATCTAAAACTAAGTAATAATAGTAATTATCTTCACATTCTGAGGAGTTTAGATTCTGATGTGTTCACAATTATATGTATTAAGTTTAAGGTAGGACACTGGGACCTTGCCATCTGATTCAAAGGTTGTTTTGACCCCGCTCTGCCTGATAGGCAATACAATTATAGAACTGCAGCTGATCTAAATTGTTTCAGAGACTCGTTTGAAATAAATTATACTTTTAAAACTAACCAGCCTGCAATAAAACAAAGAACAGATAAAATGGCATACAGACAATTTTGTTTTGAATAAAAAATTGACAGAGGATGGACAAAATTTGACCTGAAAAAGTGGGACTAAGTAAAAAAAAAAGAAAAAATACATATATAAAAGCTTTCTAAAAAAATACACAAAGAAGAATATATATCAGATAATATGTATTAGTGAAGCAAATAGCATTCTTTTAAAATCTACAAGGAAAATCATGTATACTGAAAATTGATTTGGCATGGAAAAAAGGCAGAATGGAAAATTATATCCAAAAAAACATGGTCAGAGATTAAACTGCCTTAATACAGTTCAACCCAGAAAATAACTTTAAACTGGGCAAAATAGCAGAAGCAAAGCATCTAATGGATTCAATTATTTTGAATTCATTGTAGTTTCCTCCTCTGCTAAACTAGAAGCCCTTACTTCTTTTTCATGTTTATATTAAAAAAACGATTTGCCTAAAGTTCTAAAATACAATAAATAAATACATGTGAGCTGAATAACATGGTTACTGTAAAACTGAACCTTATGTGTGATCCAAAAATGGCTATATTTATCAGAATCACATAGCATATTTCTGATTGAGACTATATATATATATATATATATGTATGGAGAAGGAAATGGCACTCTCACTCAAGTATTCTTAGACAGAGGAGCCTGGAGGGCTACAGTCCATGGGTTTGCAAAGAGCAGGATATAACTGAACTCACACACTTATATATCCTCCCCTAGTTCCTGACACAGGGCTCCTAAAACCCTTGTAAATTCCTAAGTGATAAGAGACTAGAAGCCTCTTTTGTTAAAATGAGGCAACTTTGGGTAGACTCCTCAGATGGCACCTGTATCAGAACTAGTCGCCAAAATAATCTTAATCAGCCATGATTAGAAGCTGGGTATCTTCAGCCTCACGCTCCAGAGAGGGGAAAGGAGCTGGAAGTGTAGATAATAATTGATCATGCCCAATGAGGAAGCCTGTAGAGAATCCCAGTAAAGGTCATTCAGAGGGCTTCCGGGTTGGTGAACATGTAGAGGTTCTGGGAAAGTGGGAGCAGAGGGGGCATAGGCACTCCACACCCCTCCACACGTACCTTGCCTCACACATCTTTTTCACCTGGATGTTCATCTGTATCCTTAATTAGGCCCTTTAATATACTAACAAGCATAGGTGTTTTCCTGAGTTCTGTGAGCTGCTCTAGCAAACTGATAGAAACCAAGGAGAAGGGTCTTTGGAACCTTAGGTCTACAGCAGGTTTGTCAGAAGCATAGGTGATAACTTAGGTCTGCGCCTGGCATCTGAAGTGGAGAGTGAACCAGACTTGTGGGACTGATCTTTAATCTGGGGAATCTGATCCTATCTTCAAGGAGATAATGCTAGAACTGAATTTAAATTGTAGGACACCCAGCTGGTGTAACAGAGAATTACTTGATGTTGGGGGGGGGGGGGGTGCTTCATGCTTTTTGTGAGCAGAATTGTCAGAAATGTAAGTGTTTTGTGTGAGATTCACACCAAAAAGACTCAGAAGGGAGAGAAAAATAGGAGAAGCAAAGACCTTTTTTCTTTTTTTCCTCAACATAGGAAGGAAAAAGCTGACATTTTCAATTACACTTAGGAACTATGGAGGGCATAAAATGGTCCTTGTCTTCAAGATGTTTTTGTCTTATTGTGATGAGAGGGTAAGTGAAAAAGCAAACAAGAGATGCATGGTTGAATGCTTAGAATACAGCAATTTCAAGACCCATTTGTTGAGAATAGTTTCTTAAGAAATTTTTTTTAATTATTAAAAGCAGAAGAGATATGACTAGAGGCTAAGCATTCTGCATTTTACTTTTATGAAGCACTTGGAATAATATCCACTGTGTTAGGTCCTTTTATCAATCTTGATAAGGTCTGTATTGTTATTCCCTGCTATAAGGACTTTTGGTGAAATAGCTATATAAAACAATTAAAAGTATTAATAAGCTTCAGTGGGCTTCCCTGTGGCTCAGTGGTAAGGAATTTGCCTGCCAATGCAGAAGACACGGGTTTGATCCCTGGGTCAGGAAGATCCCCTGTAGGAGGAACTGGCAACCCACTCCAGTATTCTTTCCTGGAAAATCCCATGGACAGAGGAGGCTGGAAGGCTACAGTCAATGGGGTCTCAAAAGAGTTGGACACAACTTAGTGACTAAACAACAAACAACAAATAAGACTCAACATGCATTGCACTATTGCTGTCATTTATAACTTTCATTCAGTTTCCATTGCTTCCACTCTAATCTAAGTCCTAATCATTTAATTCAGTGTCAGTCTCTTGGAGTCTTGAATGCTTTCAAATATCTTCAACTTTTAATCCATCTATTATTAGCAGATTAATCATTCAAAACCAGAATTTTCCATATATCACTCCAAGTTCAAGCTATGGAAAAGCCCTCTGACATTCAGTAAAAAAATAGTGAGGGATTAACTTAAATTTTCTTTTAATAACTCACGGCCAGTGTTGCATATTTTAATACAGGCAGTCCTTGACTTAAAATGGATCATTTTTTTTTCCCACTTTATGATGCAAAAGCAATATGCACTCAATAAAAATCAAGTTTTTGGATCTTTTCCTAGGCTAACCACATGTGGTACAAAGTATCCTCTTCTAATACTGGGCAGCAGAAGCAAGCTGCTGTGAACAGTCAGCCACTCTGTTCATGGAGGGTTAAACATCTGATACATTTACTATCATTCTGTACTCATTCAACAATTCTGTTTTACACGTTCAAACTACAGTATTCAATAAATTACATGAGACAGTCAATGCTTCATTACAAACTAGGTTTTGAGTTACTAGATGGGCTTCCCTGGTGGCTCCATTGATAAAGAATCTGCCTGCAAGGTAGGAGACCTGAGTTCAATCGCTGGGTAGGGAAGACTCCCCTTGAGAAGGGAATGGCTACTCTCTCCAGTATTCTTGCCTGGAGAATTCCATGGACAGAGGAGCCTGGCACTCTATAGTCCATGGGGTTGCAAAGAGACATACACAACTGACCTTCTAACTGTAGGCTAAAGTACTTAGCACATTTGAGTTAGGCTTAATGATGTTCAGTTGGTTAGATGTATTGAATGTATTTCAACTTAAGATATTTTCAACTCATGATGGATATGTAACCCTATTGTAAGTTGAAAAAGATCTACATAGAGAAGATTATAGATATTATGCTAAGTCTATACCAACACACCTTAAACTAGAAAACACTACTCTACAAAAAGGCTTTGACATTTTATCTGGGGGAGGCTAAATTAGTTTATCACAGTAGTAGTTTGTCTAAATAAATGAAAAAAAAAAGATAAGATATTCCACCCTTTTTTGTTTGGAAACCTACTGTTCACTCCAAGAGATTATGCTTTTCTTAGATCTAAAAAGAAAGTGGGTGAGTTGTATGATCCTTCCTATGGTGTTCTTACTGGTGGCTAGAACTTAGACATCAGCTCCATACAATACAATACAATAAAAAAAAAAAAATCAAGATACCACCACTGGCATTCTATCTTCACTTCCAAAAATTTAATGAAATTGTGGTTGGCCTAATAAACTTATCACCACAGCTTATTATTGGGTCTAGTACTGTCAGTCTATGCTTCTCTCCCATTATTATCCTTTTTCTCCTTGAAGGGAGACAGGTCTTGTTTCTGAGAGTAAAGGAAAGGAGAGCATTGAGTAGACCAGCCTCTGAGACTCCACAGAGCTTCTTAATGCATACATAGCTTTCAGCAGGAAATGCAGACCAGATCCTTACATGAGACTCAATCAACCACAAATCTTTTCGTTCCTTCACTTACTTGTACTCTGTCGATGTATTGATAGGTTAAGAGTGAGCAGTTTATGGTACTTTTTTAATTGGGAGTCTATTCTTTATCCATTCTAGATCAAGGCCTTTATTCTAAGGAGATAACTTCAGTCATATGACTCTGTAAGGTTTTACAGAGTCTACTAGGTCTACTTGCATGATTTACATTAAAAATGACAGCTCTTAGGTCTGTTTATAAGCTACCAGTGACTCCTGGCAGATCCAGACCATTATTCTATTAGGCAAATCTTTTTACTTCTTGATGGCCTTGGACTGGAGGCCATTAGCTGTGTTTTTAGTGAAAAGGAAGTATAGACTCCCCAGTTACGTAGAGGCCACATCCTGAACTACTGCCTTTATGTAAAAATAGTCACTGACTCCCAAACAGAAGCAGATATTCCTGATTTATTCTTACCTCATTCTCAAGCATAGACACCAAAAACTCCCTTTCAAGTATCAGAAAAAGTTTATTTTTTCCTCTCTGCTTAAGACTTTTTACTGTAATTGCTTAACAAGAGATAATAATCTTGTTACCATTACCACAATTTGTGTATATATATATATGACAAAGACTCAATAATAAATTATTTTTAGTGACAATGGCTCTAAAAGGAGTCATTGTCAGCTTCCATTATGAGTTTGGTTCTGTGTACTTGGGAAGGAAGCTTTAACTTATTGTTTAACAGTATGTTCTTATTCTTAATAACATATAATTCAAAAGGTAGGTCTTATCAACCAACAGAATAATGGTATTCTGAATTTTCTCCAATTGTAGCTTGAGTATATAAATTATGGTGTTCTGAATTTTCTCCAGTTGTAGCTTAAGAATATAAATTATTAACAACAACAAATTTAGAACTAGATTTTATGAAACTACACATCTGTTCTCAGTGAGAAAATACAGAAACATTATCAGAGTAGTTTTATTATCTAAGAAAATCAAGGACTCCTCAGTTGGAAGTCCCAATTTCTTGGGCAGAAAATAAAAGTACACTTTAGCTAATTTTAATGCTATATTTTGTGTATTTTGGATATTTAATTTTCAAATAAATATATTTTCAAAATATAAAATATACAGAAGGGTAAAAAATCAATAAATATACACAAATAAATTTTCACAAGGTAAATCACTTGTGCAGTCACCAGCTAAGTGAAGATACACAGCCAATGTGTAGGAGTTCTCTTTGTGTTTCTTCACAGTCACTACACCCTTACCTTTCAAAATGGCAACCTGACTTATAGAAATGCAGATTATTTTTACCTGTGTATAAATAAAAAGACATATATGAATGACAGAGATTTTGAACATGTGTCTCTTGTCTGTCATTCAACATTATCTTTGTGCAACTCAAGGATGTAACATTGAGAAGAGTGATTTGTTTATTTTGCTATATATTATTTCATTGTGTACCTATAACAAAATAATAACTCTGTACTTCTATCCACCTACTTATTTTTATTTGAAGGATAATTGCTTTACAATGTTGTGATGGGTTTTGCTGTAAAACAATGTGAGTTGGCCATAAATGTCCTCCCCCTCTTGAACATCCCTCCCCACCCCACCCCACCCCTTTAGGTCATCACAGAGCAAAAGGCTGAGCTTCCTGTTTTAAACAGAAATTTCCCAATAGCTGTCTATTTTACACATAGTAACATATATATTCCAATGTTACTCTCAATTTGTCCAACCCTCTCCTTCCCATGCTGTATCTACAAGTCCTTTTTCTACGCCTGCATCTCTATTCTTGTCCTGCAAATAAGTTCACTGGTATGGACTGAAGTATAGGTCGTTCCCAAGCAACACTGCAATAAAAATTCATTTAAAAATTTTGTTGAAGTATAACTGAATTACAAGTTTCAGGTGTATAGCAAAGTGGTTCAGTTATATATAGATTCTTTCCCCTTATAGGCTATCACAAAACATTGAGCATAGTATCCTCTGTCATATATTAGGTCCTGTTGGTTACTACACACACACACATATATCTGTGGGTGTGGGTGTGTGTGCTCAATCATGTCTGACTGTGATCTTATATAATAGTATTTATATATTAATTCCTATCTCTTCTACTTCTTTTTCCTTTGGTAAATATGTTTATTTTCTCTGTCTTTTGGTCTATTTCGGCTTTGTAAATAAGTTCATTTGAATCTTTTTTTTTTTCCTTTTAGATTCCACGTATGAAAGGGAAAGTGAAAGTCGCTCAGTTGTGTCCGACTCTTTGTGACCCCATGAATGCCCATGGAATTCTCTAGGCCTGAATACTGGAGTTGGTAGCCTTTCCCTTCTCCAAGGGATCTTTCCAACCCATGGACTGAACCCAGCTCTCCCGCATCACAGGCAGATTCTTTACCAGCTGAGCCACAAGGGAAACTCAAGAATACTGGAGTGAGTAGCCTATCCTTCTCCAGCAGATCATCCCCTCCCAGGAATCGAACTGGAGTCTCCTGCATTGCAGGTGGAATCTTTACCAACTGAGCTATCAGGGAAGCCCATATAAATGATATCATATGATATTTGTTTTTCACAAATGTGGAAAACTCAGCAGTGGCCACAGGACTGGAAAAGGTCAGTTTTCATTCCAATCCCAAAGAAAGGCAATGCCAAAGAATGCTCAAATTACTGAACAATTGCACTCATCTCACGCAACAGTGAAGTAATGTTCAAAATTCTCCAAGACAGGCTTCAGCAATATGTGAACTGGGAAATTCCAGATGTTCAAGTTGGTTTTAGAAAAGGCAGAGGAACCAGAGATCAAATTGCCAACATTCACTGGATCATCAAAAAAGCAAGAGCGTTCCAGAAAAACATTTATTTCTGCTTTATTGCCTATGCCAAAGCCTTTGATGATGTGGATCACAATAAACTGTGGAAAATTCTGAAGGAAATGGGAATACCAGACCACCTGACCTGCCTCTTGAGAAGCAGGTCAGGAAGCAACAGTTAGAACTGGACATGGAACAACAAACTGGATCCAAATAGGAAAAGGATTACATCAAGGCTGTATATTGTCACCCTGCTTATTTAACTTATATGCAGAGTACATAATGAGAAATGCTGGGCTGGAGGAAGCACAAAATGTAATCAAGATTGCTGGGAGAAATATCAATAACCTCAAATATGCAGATGACACCACCCTTATGGCAGAAAGTGAAAAAGAGCTAGAGAGCCTCTTGATGAAAGTGAAAGAGGAGAGTGAAAAGTTGGCTTAAAGCTCAACATTCAGAAAACTAAGATCAATGCATCTGGTCCCATCACTTCATGGCAAATAGACTGGGAAACAGTGGAAACAGTGGCTGACTTTAATTTTTTGGGCTCCAAAATCACTGCAGATGGTGACTGCAGCCATGAAATTAAAATGCACTTACTTCTTGGAAGGAAAGTTATGACCAACCTAGATAGCATGGTAAAAAGCAAAGACATTACATTGCCAACAAATGTCTGTCTAGTCAAGGCTATGGCTTTTCCAGTGGTCATGTATGGATGTGAGAGTTGGACTATAAAGAAAGCTGAGTGCCGAAGAATTGGTGCTTTTGAACTGTGGTACTAGAGAAGACTCTTGAGAGTCCCTTGGACTGCAAGGAGATCCAACCAGTCCATCCTAAAGGAGATCAGTCCTGGGTGTTCATTGGAAGGACTGATGTTGAAGCTGAAACTCCAATACTTTGGCCACCTGATGTGAAGAGCTGACTCACTGGAAAAGACCCTGATGTTGGGAAAGATTGAGGATAGGAAGAGAAGGTGACGACAGAGGATGAGATGGTTGGATGGCATCACCGACTCAATGGATATGGGTTTGGGTGGAATCCGGGAGTTCGTGATGGACAGGGAGGTCTGGCATGCTGTGGTTCATGGAGTCGCAAAGAGTCGGACATGACTGAGTGACTGAACTGAACTGAACTGATTTACTTCACCTTGTATGACAATCCCTAGTTTCATCCATGTTGCTGAATTTTTTACTGTGTTTCAAAATATATTAGGGGAGATCATTCCCAATTGTTGGCAGTTTTTTATAAATCTAAGAAGTCTTCATAGATTACTTAATCCTCATTTAATGTTTTTTTATCTGATTTTGTTTCTCCTATAGATTGCAAAGCTGGGTAGCTTAGGGAATGCTTTGACTGAGACACTTTCTCAGTCCTAGTTAGTCTTATGATTTTTTTTTTTTTTCCTTGTCCAGAGGAAGGAAAGTATATTCCTGGAGATATGAAGGCCATATTTCATGGCTTATCTCACTTCCCCCAGAATATTTAAATTTAATATTCATAGAATAATAAATAGAGTTGTTTCTATTTTCATTTACATGTGAAACTTAAATTTAAACAGTGTGATAGAAAACAAAGTAAAGGAAGAAATAAAGACAGAGCATTGGTTGACATTACACCATGAACAAATTTCAAGCTGAGACTTGTCAAAATACTTTAATGAAGATATTATGGCAAGGGTCTAACAGAAGCAGAAGAGATTAAGAAGATATGGCAAGAATACACAGAATTATACAAAAAAGGTCTTAATGACCCTCTTAACCACAATGGTGTGAAGTGTTCCTGAAGTGTGAAGTCAAGTTAGCCTTAGGAAGTACTACTAGGAACAAAGCTAGTAAAGGTGACATAATTCCAGATAAGCTATTTAAAAAACCTAAAAGATGATGCTATTAAAGTGCTGCACTCAATATGCCAGGAAATTTGGAAAATTCATCAGTGGCCACAGGACCAGAAAAGGTAGTTTTCATTCCAATCCCAAAGAAAGGCAATGCCAAAAAGTGTTCAAACTACATAACTACTGTACAATTGCATTCATTTCACATACTAATAAGGTAAGGCTCCAAATCCTTCAAGCTAGGCTTCAATAGTATGTGATATGAGATATTCCAGATATACAAGCTGGATTTAGAAAAGGCAGAAAAACCAGAGATCAAATTGCCAACATCCGGAGATCACAGAGATCATAGGATCAGAGAAAGCATCTACTTTTGCATCATTGACTACTTGAAACCCTTTGACTGTGTGGATCACAGCAAACTGGAAAATTTTCAACGTGATAGGAATACCAGACCACCTGACCTGCCTCCTGAGAAATCTGTATCCAGATCAGGAAGGAACAGTTAGAACCGGACATGGAACAACGGACTGGTTCAAAATACGAAAAGGAGTGTGACACGCCTGTGTATTATTGTTACCCCAATTATTTAACTTATATGCAGAGTGCATCATGTAAGATGCTGGGCTGGATGACTCACAAGCTGAAATCAATACTGCTGGGGGAAATACCAACAGCCTCAGATATTCAGATTATTATCACTCTGTTGGTGGAAAGCCTCTTACTGAAGGTGAAAGAGGAGAGTGAAAAATCTGGCTTAAAACTCAACATTCAAAACACGAAGATCATGGCATCTGGTTCCATCACTTCATGGCAAATAGATGGAAATAGTGACAAATTTTATTTTCCTGGCTCCAAAATCACTGCAGATGGTGACTGCAGCCTCAAAATTAAAGGACACTTACTCCTTGGAAGAAATGTTATGACCAACCTTGACAGCGTATTGAGAGCAGAGACATCACTTTGCCGACAAAGGTCCAGATAGTCAAATCTATGGTTTTTCTATTAGTCATATAAGGTTGTGAGATTTGGACCATAAAGAAGGCTGAGTGCTGAAGAATGATGCTTTAGAATTGTGGTGCTGAAGAAGACTCTTGAGAGGCCCTTGGACTGCAAGGAGTTCAAACCAGTCAAACCTAAAGGAAATCAACCCTGAATATTCATTGGAAGAACTGATGGTGAAGCTGAAGCTCCAAAACTTTGGCCACCTGATGCAAAGAGCTGACTCACAGAAAAGACCCTGAGTCTGTGAAATATTGAGGGCAGGAAGAAAAGGGGATGACAGAGGATGAAACACTTGATTGGCATCACTGATTCAATGGCCATCAGTTTGAGTAACTCCAGGAGATCATGAAGGACAGGGAAGCCTGGTGTGCTGCTGTCCATGAGATCACAAAGAGTCAGAAGTGACTTTGTGACTGAACAACAATTTTATGTTATAGCATGTCACTATTCAGATTTTTAAAATATCTATATTAAAAACATATTAGCATATAGTTGCCAGGTATCATTACTAGTAAAGGCCCATATATTTTACTCTGAGTTTATGTTCTTCTCACTATGTGTGTTTGTGAAATATCCCTTCCCTAATAGTAATTACTAACTGATACTTTTAACATTTTCCTTTGGTAAAAGAGAGTTGGCAACCATATACCAGTCCTTCCAATCTAATGAAAAAAAATGCTAATTCCTAAAATCTAAAAGTCTGGGAAGTATTGTTATAAAGAACCATTTTAATCTATGTATATACCCTGAATTTCTGCTTCTAAAAATCCTTTTATCCTAAAACATCCTCATAACAGAGTAATAGCTATACTATAATACATTTTATATGGATAGCATCTTCCTTGAATGACTTGAAACTTACCTTTTTCCCTCTATCCTTTAGTTTTTCTTTAGTTTGGTTTTTGAATTTTAATCAAAACATACACATTTTAAAAAGAGAATAAAAGGAATAATAGAAAATTCAACTTGGAATATAAACAAATGGCAATTTTATAGGCCTCAGCATATTCTGAGAAGTAAGTTTAAAGTATCTCTTCAAATAAGTTACTTGCCCAGTTTTAATACAATTACTCCAAAACTTTCTCATTAACATCTGTTACAAAGGTAAATATGAGAATAAAGGTTAAGGTTTTAAACATTATAGTAAGTAGCTTAAGAGGCAAAATGATTATCTGGAAAGAGAGATTTGTGAAGCTACTGTACTCCCCATTTTGGGAAAAATGCATGCATTTATTACTTCAGGATTAAAGTACACAGGTAAGAATCTAGTGACAATAAATCCCCTGTCACCCGGAGGAAAATAGTGAGTGCCTCCAAGATCTGAGAGGATGCAGTTAGGGAAGGCATCAATATAATATCATCAATGTAAGTTCACTGTCATTTCTCTAATTTGAAGGAATGCTTCTGCTTCTCACCCACTGATAGACATAACTGTAGTTATGTTTACATGTATATGTATTGTTATTGGGGGAATCAGACTGAAAGGGGCTAAAGGGAGTGGAGAAGAGGCAAAGGGAGAGAAAAGGAGACAGAACTCACGGTAGTACAGAGACCGACACACAGAGGAATGCACAATGGCTATGAGCAGGCTGACACACAGCGAGAAGCAGCAGTAAATCTGTTCTGAGGACTGAGTATTGCTGCTCACCCTTCCAGTGCCATGACTAACTACATGACCAAGGTTAGCTGTTTTCATTCTCCAGAACTGTTGGTGTATGCCAATATACTCAGTAAATCTACTCTCCTAAATGTGAAATTCAGAACTTATGAAATTAAAAGTTAAAACAAATATTTAGGGACTAATCAAAATAAAGCCTGTGATAGAACTTGATTTAGATCATTTTTTGCTAGCTTACCAAGATCCTCCATTAAGTTAAATAAGGAATGCAATCAAAACAAGAGATGAAGGGTTAACAAAATTATACTTCCTAAAGGGCCATTTTTTCCTACCAATCATAAGGATCTTAGCCAGCATTTTCTCTCTCAGCTATTGACAGAAAGTCAGTTGTATGTAAGAAATAAAACTCTGAGATAGAGATTAGATAGAATATAAAAATATACTTTCTGTTGCAATCTGGTATGTCTGTGATTTTCACATTCCAAATAGACAATGTTAACTTTCAATTAAATGTGATAATCCTACCCTCCATCTCCCCACAGATGTATTGTTAAAATTAGTTCAATTTTAATCATCAAAGCTGTAAATAAATTGAGTTATTCAGAAAGCAATGAGATCTAAATAAACAGACACTGTTGTTACCCAGTTTCTTCATGTATTCCCTTGAATTCTCTTGCTCTAGACAAGGTCTTTTGATAGATGCAGTTCACAAATATAAACTGACCATAATTTATAAGCTGTAACTCAACCATCATTTCCTTGTCTGGTTCAAATGCATTATCTAAGCTTTGTCAAGTTACAAATACACTTGGATTCACATTTGTAGAATTAATTTCATGAATATTCTCACATACATATTTATTTTATAAGCTTACATGATAAAATTATTCAAGTGAATGTCTATTTTAAAAAGTCATGCTGTGTATGATTAATTTTAATACTAAAACTCCCAAAGTGAATTTTAAAGTTATAGAGCTATGTCTTCCTGGGGAAAAGATAAAAGAAAAATCAAAACGAAACTAAAACAGCAAAATACATACACACAATTCACCCTGACTTCCTAGGGAAATATTTCCTTGTTTTATCATAAAAATGCTTTGTGAGTGGTGACTCAGTTTGTGTATTGAATTGCTCATGACCTCACACTGGATGTGAAAGCTGAAGACAAGAATGATGAACATGAAACATGCTGTTCATAGGTTTTATAGCGAGAAGTAATCAATTCTGTAAGACTCATCTCCACAAGGTGGAATAAGCAGAAATGGTTAACTTTAAAGTATAAGAAATGCAAAGCATTTCTGTTAACCTCTTGTACTATTTGTGGTAGATAAGTCACAAATTAATTCATTTCAAACTTATGGTATCTTTGGCAAACAAAGTTTTTGTTGTAATCATTAAACTTCTCTCACAAGCTGCAATAATTGTGTAAAACAGAAATGGTTGCTATTTTATGCCAAAAAGCCTTTTGGCATTCATCCTAAATATTTGTCAAAAGTCAGTTTGATTCTGGAAGGCTGTGTGGGAAAAGTCACAAGCCAATTGCTATTGTAAGTCATAAATTCTAAACAGAGTTTTCATGAATAATATGGGAAGTTTAGCATGATTGTATGACAGAAGAAAAAAGAAAGGATGTTGCCTTTCACTCTTTGTAATTTGACTCAATTTGTGCTTTTTAATTACTCCAATTATTTTCTAATAGTTGAACATTATTCTGATTAGTTTCTAGCTACAGGGTCTTCAAAAGATTGTTATAAACCTAACTCTCTTAAACTGCTGCTTTCTTTGTCTTAGCAAGCACCAAAAAACTCATAAAGCAAGTTTATTCATGTCAAATTTTAGATTAAAAGGAGATTGCTCCTTTTATGTGATAACAGAGTTGAAGCAAGATGAAGTCACCTCAATTATCATTGTCCCTGGGTTTTATTGTGCACTATCCATCTAAGATAAATAATTACCTAGGCCTTCTAACTTGCAAGCAATTCACACATTTAAAAGTCTATAATTTTCTGCATTTCTGCCCCCTTGCTGGCACAATTAAAGTTTATTGACAGTAAATATTGTAGATTTCTATTTTTTTCTAAATACTTGGTGTTACATAACTGATAAGGACTTTCCAAATTATAGGAATCTCATCATGTATTATTTAAATATTAAAAATAGCATTATTCAAGACTACATTAAAACTATCATGGGGTTATGCATTGTAATAAACAATACTAAATCAATTTGATATAAAATGAATTATTTCTTATATCTATTTCTTTTTTAAATAAGAGGCGATACATTATAAAAAGAATTAGGAAAAACATAAAGGGAATATAGATACAGTGCAAAAACCATTTGAATATCATCATTGACAACACCATATGCTAAAAAAAATAGGTAGAATTAACAACAAGCTGTTTTCACAATTTTCTCATTTATCATGGGTGATATCTGCACACTATATACACACATATATACAAAGTCCCATATGTATGAATAACACTATGTTTTATATTTTGAATACTAGGGACAATAGCTATATATAATCAAAATATATATTTAGAATGAGAATGAAGCATATTTAGACATATTAAGGTATTTATATAAAATTCAAACACTTATGGAGAACTTAGATGTTCAGCTTTGTGCTAGGTTCTGTAGAATATATAAATTATCTGTCAACCTGTTATACATAGGAATCACTCTGCTAACTGAGAGCAGTGTAACAATATGGTGTAGCTAGTAGGTCTCACTGTTATTTCACTGAAGCCCTAATGAGTTTTGAAATGACTGTTGAAAATAAACTGAAGAGAACAGAAAAAATAGGTCTTAGGTTGTCTTTAAGAATTAAAATTGTTATAAAAAATGGAGAAATAGATGTATGTAATTAGTAAACTGTAAGGAAACCAATAAACTAGAATAGAGGATCTATAATGCTGACTAAAGAAGTAATATAATAAAATGATCATATTAAATTTTTTACTAGTCTTATAGCCAACACATACTTTTTTTCACTTAGAGCAGAAATAGGTAATGTCATGTGATTAAAAAAGGCAATTCCATTTCTACCTTGAATGTTGCAAATTACTTAAGTTTATCTAAATCATGACTTTCCTGGTGGCTCAGATGGTAGAGCGTCTGCCTACAGCACGGGAGACCTGGGTTCAAATCCCTGGGTCGGGAAGATCTCCTGGGGAAAGAAATGGCAACCCACTCCAGTATTCTTGCCTGGAAAATCCCATTGATGGAGAAGCCTGGTAGGCTACAGTCATATAACATATAACCATAAAATAAAATTTTAATTGACCTTGATATTACTGAAATATTCAAAGACACTAATAAAAGGAAAAGCTTTATCTCTCTTCAAAGCCTCTTGCAAGATTCTGATTGCATGGAAAGCAGAAAAATCATTAGGTCTAGAAAATGTTAATCTCAAGAGAGAACTTCAAATTTTTCCATATTAACTTTAAATGTATCATATTTACTTGCTAAAGGGATAATTTTATAAAATTATAAATTATAAAAATTAAAAGAATATATAATTTTATAATAATCAAATGATGACAAAAATCACATTTTTTTAAAAGCCAGATTAATATTATAAATTCTGTTCTTTATCTGCATAAAATTAAAATGTTTTTATACTATGTTATTAATTCAGTTGAAAATACAACTTTATCCTTAACATTTTTCTTTAAAGAATGACAGCATTTGTTTTGGAGTCGTAGAACAGCACTGTGTTGTTGAAACTAATCTTTTTAATCATAGATTAATACTGCTTCCTTGGGTATTTTTGTGTCATACAGAAAAAAAAAGGATCTTTTTGAATGGGTGAAGAAAACTTGTATAGCATAGACACTTTCCTCAAATAATTTAAAAGATTAAGTTGAACTGTTTAAAACTACAGATATCTTATCATTATTTCACTTAGAGAAAAGGCAATTTCATATGGCCCAACCTATAAATTGTGAAGCAATTAGGACCTGTGCATGAATCAAAAATAAAAGTGACTTTCTGACTCAACATATGAAGTGGTAGTCTTACGATCATAGGTTTCTGTACATTCACTGGAGATATGGATTGTTGTTTAGTTGTTAAGTCGTGTCTGACTCTTTTGCAACCCCGTGGACTGTAGCCCGCCAGGCTCCTCTGTCCATGGGATTCTCCAGGCAAGAATACTGGAGTCCGTTGCCATTTCCTTCTCCAGGGATCTTCCTGACCCAGGGACTGAACCCGAGTCTCCTGAAATGGCAAGCATATTTTAATTGCTGAGCCACTAAGGCAGACAAGTAGCAGAGATGGACAGAAGGAAGCATTTAAATTTTATTATTAGTCCTCCTTCTTGATTTCCCACTTCACTGTGAAGTCTCCCGGGCAGGACTCAGAGTGAGGCTGCATTAGAAGAATTAGGAGAAAACCAGGAAAGAGCTTGCTTTTGCAACGGGGCAAGGTCACCACAACTGTCTGTGGTCCTACAGTCCCCCTGTCATCTCTAGATTTCCTCATCATTCAGACTCAAAAATATGTGTCTGCACATTCAGTATCTTGACTGTTACTTGGTTCCTGTCTAAACTTCTGTTAATGCACAAACCCAGGCACTTTTTCCTTGCCTTTCTTCCTTCTCCACTGCTGCTTTGTTCTTGGTCTTTGACATCAAGGCCTTGATCTTCAGACTCATCCCCACGATTAACTCTCACCATTGTCCTGAGAAGCCAGGTGTCACCATACACTTGGGATTTGCAAACCTACCCTGAATTCATATCCAAGGATCCATCTTTTCTCCTGGGGCTCCCCCAGCATCCATGAAGTCCTTCTCTTCCCAGAGCACCAAGCCCATGCTTCTGCAGGCCATATCTTTGCCCAGAAGCTGTTGGTTCACATCCATAAAGCCCTGTCCTCACATAAATTTCCTTATTCAAAGGACAGCAAGGTCCAAAAAGCCCTGCATGCAGACGATGGCAGACACAACATCCACAGAGGACAGTTTGCAGAGTCGGCCATAGTTCACAGGGCTGGCAGCCCCTCAGTGGTCTGGAGCTTCAGGAGGCTCTCTGGTATCTTCCCAAATTGAGTCTTCTCCGGTCTGGCACAGAAGCCATCTACAATGGCGAGCCCTGACTGTGTTAACAGCTGCCTATCAGCCTGGGACATATGCTGGGTACCCACAGTGCTGAGCGCAAGACCGACTGCTGGACCCATGGCCGAGTCCAGGCAGCCCACCAAGTTCAGGTGGGCTAGCTTGAGGTTGATGATGGGCAGAGGGCTACACTGGATCAGCTCCCATAGAACCAACAGGGGAGAGAGTCCCCACTGGGCCCTCCCCGCCTCATCCCAGCTACCTAAGTCGCCACAGACACATAAAGCTGAACTCCAACAGGGGTACCAGGACTCCCGGCAAGGGGCTTTCTCCCCTTTGCCCGGCTTTGCTGTTGTAGCCCATGGCAGAGGTTGTTGGTTGCCACTTGATCTTTTAAATTTAACAATTCCAATAATTTAAGTCAGTCAATTCATTTCAGTTCAATCACTCAGTCGTGTCTGATTCTTGGCGACCCCATGAACTGCAGCACGCCAGGCCTCCCTGTTCATCAACAACGCCCAGAGTTTACCCAAACCCATGTCCAAGAGTCAGTGATGCCATCCAACTGTCTCATCCTCTGTCGTCACCTTCTCCTCCTGCCCTCAATCTTTCCTAGCATCAGGGTCTTTTTCAAACAGTCAGCTGTTAGCATCAGGTGACCAAAGTATTGGAGTTTCAGCTTCAGCATCAGTCCTTGCAATGAACACCCAGGACTGATCTCCTTTAGGATGGACTGGCTGGATCTCCTTGCAGTCCAAGGGACTCTCAAGAATCTTCTCCAACACCACAGTTCAAAAGAATCAATTCTTCAGTGCTCAGCTTTCTTTATAGTCCAACTCTCACATGACCACTGGAAAAACCATAGCCTTGACTAGATGGACCTTTGTTGACAAAGTAATGTCTCTGCTTTTTAACATGCTGTCTAGGTTGGTCATAACTTTCCTTCCAAGGAGTAAGCGTCTTTTAATTTCATGGCTGCAGTCACCATCTGCAGTGATTTTGGAGCCCAAGAAAATAAAGTCAACTACTGTTTCCACTATTTCCCCATCTATTTGCCATGAAGTGATGGGACCAGATGCCATGATCTTAGTTTTCTGAATGTTGAGCTTTAAAGCCAGCTTTTTCACTCCTCTTTCACTTTCGTCAAGAGGATCATTAGTTCTTCTTCACTTTCTGCCATAAGGGTTGTGTCATCTGCATATCTGAGGTTATTGATATTTCTCCCAGCAATCTTGATTACATTTTGTGCTTCCTCCAGCCCAGTGTTTCTCATGATGTACTCTGCATATAAATTAAATAAGCAGGGTGACAACATACAGCCTTGACATACTCCTTTTCCTATTTGGAACCAGTCTGTTGGTCCATGTCCAGTTCTAACAGTTGCTTCCTGACCTGCATATAGGTTTCTTAAGAGGCAGGTCAGGTGGTCGGGTATTCTCATCTCCTTCAGAATCTTCCACAGTTTATTGTGATCCACACCGTCAAAGGCATTGGCATAGGCAATAAAGCAGAAATAGATGTATTTCTCAACTCTCTTGCTTTTTTGATGATCCAGCGAATGTTGGCATTTGGATCTCTGGTTCCTCTGCCTTTTTTTAAACCAGCTTGAACATCTGGAAGTTCCCAGTTCACGTACTGCTAAAGCCTGGCTTGGAGAATTTTGAGCATTACTTTACTAGCGTGTGAGACGAGTGCAATTGTGTGGTAGTTTGAGCATTCTTTGGCATTGCCTTTCTTTGGGATTGGAATGAAAACTGACCTTTTCCAGTCCTGTGGCCCCTGCTGAGTTTTCCAATTTTCCTGACATATTGAGTGAGCACTTTCACAGCATCATCTTTCACGATTTAAAATAGCTCAACTGGAATTCCATTACCTCCACCAGCTTTGTTCATAGTGATACTTCCTAAGGCCCACTTGACTTCACATTCCAGGATGTTGGTTCTAGGTGAGTGTGAGTGATCACACCATCATGATTATCTGGGTCATGAAGATCTTTTTTGTACAGTAGTCTTTTGATTACATCCAAACTATGCAAAATGCTACACATATGTAAATCATTAAATAAAACTTAGATATGTTGATTTAATCAAAATTCTTTTTCATGCAACCTCCCAACCCCTCAGTACCAAACACATGTACATTTAGCTGACATCATGGTTTCCTTAGAAATTTATGAAAAAAAAAAAAGAAATTTATGGGAAATAACATAAATGGGAACTTTAAAAAATATTTTCTATATTACATTTATACTTCTGATGCAATTTATTTTGTTATAAAAAGTTTCAGTTTAAAAGAATTGTAATTTCAGATTTTGGGGCAATAGCTAACAAAAGATCCACAATTACAATATCTAAATTGAAGTGTTTAAACATAACTTCTTCAAACTAGAATATTAAGATAAGTATCACAAAGGAAAACCTTAAGATCAGTATCACAGAGAATCCATCCTGGACAGGGTAACTAATTTTTTTCTGTCTTCACTATTAGATAATACCATTTATCTAACAAATTCACTTTAAACACACTGACAATACTTTAAATCTCTCTCTACCCTATAATTTTCTTTTCCATACTTTGTTTTATACTTTCAATGTTTCTTCATCACTCTTAACACTACATCATAGTATTAAGCCACAACTGACTAAATACCTAAACTAGAAAACTTTAAAGTATCCAACTCATAGATTGGAAGAGGGAGAAACTAAAAGACAAAGAGAAAAGAGAGAGAAAGAGAGAGGGAAGACAGGTAAAGAGATAGAGAAGGAGGTGCTAAGAAGCAGATACAGTGAAATGCGGAATTTGTGAAAGGTTCCTTTTAAATTAAAGGGAACAATACTAGAATCAAAGTAAACAATCAGAAAACAAAAGCTGTACTCCTGTATTTATATTATAATTCAATGACTTAATCTATAATAAATACAACAGACAGAGAAGGATAAATGTGAAAAGTTACCAAATATGACAGATAAGAAAATTGAAAGGACTCTAATTTTACTCATAATTTGCTTCTCAATAGAAAATGTGGTAACATTAACAGAATGTGCAAGACAGAAAAATAAGCTTATTTCTGATTTTTAAAACCTGATATTTAAAAAAAAAACAAACCTGACATTTGTTTGGGTTGTTCTGTTGGGGGTGATGATTGTGCACCTAAATACTAACTTTGAGCACACACTGTATTTAGTTGGATTAGTTTCTCATAAGCAGTCAGTGAGAAGTTATATTTTGAATACAGAACAGCCATTCTAAATGTCTAAATGTTGTAAGAATACACTTATATATAAACAGTCATAGAAGGGAAAAATCCACATTTGGCAAATCCTTTTGTATCTCTGCTTTGATACAAAGTGATAAAAATGTATCATAATTATACTAGTAACAATCCATGGTAGAAGGCATTTGAAAGCTCTGTTATGGGCACCCCATTTTACTTCCTTCTATGGTGCCTACCAGAGAATGTCTTACCAATGTCTTAGCACCATCTCTTTAAAGTCACTCAGTTGTGTCTGAGACCCTTTGCAATACTATGGACTGCAGCCTGCCAGGCTTCTTTGTCCATGGATTTCTCCAAGCAAGAAGACTGGAGTGGGTTTCCATTCTCTTCTCCAGGGAATCTTCCAATCCAGGGATCAAACCCAGGACTCCTCCATTGCAGGCAGATTCTTTACCATCTGAACCTCCAGGAGAATCCATTTCTTGGTGTCTACTAAAATGTTTTAAGACTTTTCAATATTTTTGCAAATAAACCTAAGAAAAATATAGACATCGAAAATATTTCTCTATTATTGCTCAGGATCTATCCTGATCATAAGATTAAATAACTATAAAAAATGTATATTTGGGGGGGTTAACTAGTTTATCTTGGGTTGGCTTCTCTTTACTTATTGCTCAACATCTTTTATGAAGTACCTTGACAAGAAAGGATATATTCTACTTAAAATACTCAAATGATGATCCTTTGCAAAGGTAAAATAGGTTAGTAATAATTTTTTCTACTTTATAAGCAAACATAAATTTTTTTGATAAGTCATAACTGAAGTGCAATATTGGAACGAGAAAGCATTATGCTAGACCAACCACAAAATTAGATTTTGTGATTGAGCTTAAAGGGTATCTCAAAGAACAAAGACCATTCTATTTCTTGACTATATGGATGTCTATTAGGCACAACTAATACCTTTCCATCAGTCCTTCCCATGTCAGTTAATATTTTATGAGTTTATGGCACTATCATTCCCCCACGTATGCAGACCAAAGAACAAAAAGGCATTCCTATTTATAACCCAATCCAACTACAAGTCTATACCAATTCTATCTCCAAAACAGATTATGAAATGGCTGTGTTATTTCCCATCTCCATCATGTTCTCTTGAAATAAAGTGAGAGACTCCTAACTCTTGAAAATGTGCAATAATGGCATGCTCACTTAAAACTCTGCTATTGATTCCACTTGCAATTAGAATTAAATGCAAACTTTTACTGTGGTGCATGAAAGGTACTTATGATGTTCCCCTGGACTCCTCTCTGACCTATCTCCTAACATTCCTATTGTTTACTGATTCTCTGTTAGACTTCCTTCTGTTTCATGAACATAATTAACTTATCATTGTCTATTGACAGATAGATATTGCCTGCTTCAAAAATTTCTTATTGAATATGGTATCAGAAAGCCAAGAAATCATGCCTGAAGATTCCTAAATTGCTTGGTCAGAGCTGTACAACATTATATTACTGTCAAAGTATAAGCACAAGCTTCCCGAGAGTTTGTTAGAATAGGACAATCATGGTAAAATTCCTTGATAATGTGGAGTTTACTCTGATCAGGGGCTTCCCAGGGGGCACTAAGGAGAAGGGGGTGGCAGAGGATGAGATGATTAGACAACATCACTGACTCAAAGGACATGAGTTTGAGCAAACTCGGGGAGATAGGGAAGGACAGGGAAGCCTGGCATGCTGCAGTCCATGGGGTTGCAAAGAGTCAGACAAGATTTAGTGACTGAATAACAACAACAAAATTATCTATGGCTTTTGTTTTTTGCTCAAATGTTCTGAAACTCTGAAGTGATTTGAATAATACAAGTATTCTGAACTGCCACAGAATATAAATTGCATAAGATGGCCAGAGTTTATACATACATTTCTTAAGACACTTGTTAATTTTTTCTGATGTGGAAAAAGAATAATATAGTATAGGTAGTGTGAAAAGAAGACAAGCAAAAAGCAAAGGAGAAAAGGAAAGATATACCCATTTGAATGCACAGTTCGAAAGAATAATAAGCAGAGATAAGAAGGCCTTCCTCAGTGATCAATACAAAGAAATCGAGGAAAACAACAGAATGCGAAAGACTAGAGATCTCTTCAATAAAATTAGAGATACCAAGGGAACATTTCATGCAAAGATGGGTTCAATAAAGGACAGAAATGATATGGACTTAACAAGAGAAGAAGATATTAAGAAGAGGTGGCAAGAATACACAGAAGAACTGTACAAAAAAGATCTTCATGACCCAGATAACCACAGTGGTGTGATCACTTACCTAGAGCCAGACATTCTGGAATGTGAAGTCAAGTGGGCCTTACAAAGTACCACAACAAACAAAGCTAGTGGACGTGATGGAATTCCAGTTGAGCTATTTCAAATCCTCAAAGATGATGCTGTGAAAGTGCTCAATATGTCAACAAATTTGGAAAACTCAGCAGTGGCCACAGGACTGGAAAAAGTTACTTTTCATTCCAATCCCAAAGAAAGGCAATGCCAAAGAATGCTTAAATTACCACACAATTGCACTCATCTCACATGCTAGTAAAGTAATGCTCAAAATTCTCCAAGTCAGGCTTCAGCAATACGTGAACTGGGGACTTCCAGATGTTCAAGCTGGTTTTAGAAAAGGCAGAGGAACCAGAGATCCAATTGCCAACATTCGCTGGATCATCAAAAAAGCAAGAGAGTTCCAGAAATACATCTATTTCTGCTTTATTGCCTATGCCAACGCCTTTGACTGTGTGGATCACAATAAACTGTGGAAAATTCTGAAGGAGATGGGAATACCAGACCACCTGACCTGCCTCTTAAGAAACCTATATGCAGGTCAGGAAGCAACTGTTAGAACTGGACATGGACCAACAGACTGGTTCCAAATAGGAAAAGGAGTATGTCAAGGCTGTATGTTGTCACCCTGCTTATTTAACCTATATGCAGAGTACATCATGAGAAACGCTGGGCTGGAGGAAGCACAAAATGTAATCAAGATTGCTGGGAGAAATATCAATAACCTCAGATATGCAGATGACACCACCCTTATGGCAGAAAGTGAAGAAGAACTAAAGATCCTCTTGATGAAAGCGAAAGAGGAGAGTGAAAAAGTTGGCTTAAACCTCAACATTCAGAAAACTAAGATCATGGCATCTGGTCCCATCATCTCATGGCAAATAGATGGGGAAACAGTGGAAACAGTGGACTGATTTTATTTTGGGGGGGCTTCAAAAATCACTGCAGATGGTGATTGCAGCCATGAAATTAAAAGACACTTACTCCTTGGAAGGAAAGTTATGACCAACCTAGACAGCATGTTAAAAAGCAGACATTACTTTGTCAACAAAGGTCCATCTAGTCAAGGCTATGGTTTTTCCAGTGGTCATGTATGGATGTGAGAGTTGGACTGTGAAGAAAGTTGAGCGCTGGAGAATTGATGCTTTTGAACTGTGGTGTTGGAGAAGATTCTTGAGAGTCCCTTGGACTGCAAGGAGATCCAACCAGTCCATCCTAAAGGAAGGACTGATATGGAAGCTAAAACACCAATATTTGGCCACCTGATGTGAAGAGCTGACTCATTTGAAAAGACCCTGATGCTGGGAAAGATTGAGGGCAGGAGGAGAAGGGGATGACAGAGGATGAGATGGTTGGATGGCATCACCAACTCAATGGACATGGGTTTGGGTAGACTCCGGGCGTTGGTGATGGACAGGGAGGCCTGGTGTGCTGCGATTCATGGGATTGCAAAGAGTCAGACACGACTGAGCAATTGAATGAACTGAACTGATACAATTCTAATAGGATTTTAACATTTAAATAAAATTGTTTTCCATTTGGCATTCCATAGATTGGGGAGTAAAACTCAGTATAGACTGTCTTAATGCATTTCATTGTGACTGCCGATTAACTATATACATATATATTTTTTTCTTTTTACTTCTCAAGCACTAGTGACAATGAATATTACAATATTTCACTAAAGTTGCATTGTTTATAGAATGTCTTTAAGTGTTTTTTAACATTGTTTTTAATGCGATTTTGGCATTGAAATACATTGTCCCAACTATTCACATTCTCCTTAAATGATATTTTACCACTGATATGGCCTATTATATTGAAAATAAGCTCTTTATTGAGATATTTATATTTTGAAAATTAGTTTATAAGATTTACTGCTGAATGTAAGGAAAGATTTGTAAGGACTTAGAAATAAATTACTACGAAACTAATAATCTAATGTCAGTCAGTGATAGATCAATTCAAAATCACTAGCACTTGTTTTAGTGTTATAATATTTATCACATATATAAAATATTAAAATAGATATGAAGCACAGAAAAATAGAATTAAAATATAGAATTCCAAACCTGAACACACAAGATTCAAAGGAGCACCTTAAAACTTATAGGTAATATTTTATTACAAACAGTGCTGCTTTACCAAAACAAAACAAAATAAAAATCTTTTCAACGCCTACTTCTGTGAATTTCAGAGATATCATTGAGAACCAACTTTATGACTTGTGAAGTAAAGAACAGTAGGTTTTGATCAAGAGTGCCTGCTTTAGGTTGATTTCTCATTGTCTGGGGCTTTTAGAAGATAGTTCAATTGTTTGTTCATTCGACAGCAAGCAAGCATTAGTTTCTGTCTGTAGGAAACATGGTGCTAGCCCCTGACATAAATTTAAGACTTGACCTATTTTTTCAAGAGTTTACAGGTTTGTGTGGGAACAGAATTCTAAATATCACGTCATAGTCTGATTAGTGCTATCATCACAGTTGAATATTTAGGAGCATCAGGTAGAAGCAAATAAGTTCTGCTGGAAAAATTGTGGAAAGGCAGACTACCAAGGAGCATAAAACTGGGATAGAGAAGAAAAACACAATATAGGATGTAAAAGGTGTCAGTTCAGAACTTTTTAAGCTATCAAAAAATATTTCAGTTAACTCCTATTCACTGGGCCCATGATTTCTGGTAGGTATTAAGATAATTTGATCAGTGCCAATAGATTAATCAATTTGACAATGCTCCTTTACCATGGGCTTTTTCCAAAAGTAATACCTTGAAGAAACGGAAAAACTTCAGGAATAGGTCATTCAGATTCTACTGTGTGCAATTTTTAGAGCAGGGTGCCATACCTAATCTCAGGTGCTAAGTCTATATCAAATGGCATTTCAAGCTTAAGTATAAGAGAGCACTTTGAATCTCATTTCAAAAATGAATAAAGGAAATATAAATTAAGCAAAAAGCTTTCTAATGTGTTTTTATTCATAAGCAAAGGTTATACTTTTCTGTTACAAATAACTTTTAAAATTCTATCTAAATAAATTATATTATGGTTACTATAAATTTAAGTAACAGCTATGGCTATTACTTATTCATCTTACAGGCAGCACTAACTTAGTAAACACAGATTCATAGGGCTGTATGTGTTCACTCTAATACAAATATATGGAGAGAAAGAAAGGGAGAGAAGGAGAGAAGAAATGTCCAAATGGTACTAACAAGGTACTAATCAGGTACTAATGAGGGTACTAAGTAAGGAAGGTACTAAAAGATGCAGAGAGTACAAGAAGCAGGCCTGTGAATAAAAGTCACCAGTTGAAATAAGCACGCATTTTAATGTTGAGCTTTGTGAAGTTAGACATGCATTTTAATAATTGTGTTTAATGATTATTCATGAATGAATTATTAATTAACTCTCTAGACTAAAAATATCATTCCATGCTTGCTAAATAACATTTCCTCAAATGAAAGAAAAAATTATATATGAAAAGGATAGAACTTTTCTCATCATTAGTACTTCTGTAAAGTCTTTGTATTTGATCTTGCTATAACTAACGCTTGTTTTGTTAGGACACTTCCACATCACAAATTACAGCATTCAAAGTCCATGGATGGATATAATGTACACAGAGAAAATGAATTATTTTGCAGTGGGACTAATAATAGAATAATATGTGTACCAATGTATGGCTCTGCATAGAAGTCTATGCAGATATCAGGGTTGTGTGTGTGTGTGTGTTTTTTGTCTTTTTTAAAGGGATTTTCTCTTCAATCTTTCTTGGTAACAATAATTGTTCTAAAAATTTGGACCTGTGTTAAGATACTCTGAGACAGAAGTATAAAAATTCCCAACTGCTTGTAGAAAAAATAGATTCTCAAACAAACATAAAAGTTATTTTCCTCAATTCATAGTGAAGAATAAATTCAGATTCATGCTAAGTCATGTACATTAAATAGCAGGTCAATATAAAAGGTTAATCCTATATGGTAATTCTGTCCCCCCACCCACACACACACGCACAAATTATCCCAAATCAGTTAGAAATAATTCATTTATTTTCTACAATTTCCCTATTTTTTAACTCTTAAAGTTTTAAAGGTTAGTTTCCATTTATCATTATTAAAAAATATTGACTATATTTCCTGCGTTTCACAATACATCCTTGAACCTGTCTTGTTCTCCCACTTTTGCACCTCTATAATGCCACTCTCCCGCCACTAGTAACTCCCAGTTCCTTTTCTATATCTGTCAGGCTGCTTCTTTTCTGTAATATTCACCAGTTTGCTGTATATTTTAGATTTCACATATGTGATATCATAGGGTATTTGTCTTTTTTCTGACTTATCTAACTTAGCATAATGCCCTCCAAGTCCACCTATGTTGCTGCAAAAAAAAAGTTTGTTCTGTTTCCTGGTTGAATAGTATTACATTGCATATTCACACAATATCTTCTTTATCAAATGTCTCTGATGGACATTTAGGTTGCTTCCCTCTTTTGGCAATTGTAAGTAATGCTGCTATGAACATTGGGGTGCATGTGTGTTGTTTTTTTTTTTTTTGACTGAGTGCTTTTGGTTTTTTTCTTTTTTATGATATATTCCCCGGAGTGGTATTGTGTAATTGCTGGGTCATATGACACTTCTATTTTTAGTTTTTTTGAGGAACCTTCATAGTGTTTTCCACAGTGACTATGCTGATTTACATTCTCGCCAACAGTGAATAAGGATTTTCCTCAAGACCATTTGTTATTAGTGTTCTTTTATTATTATTTTTAATTTTGGCTGTCCCAGGTCCTTGCTGAGGCAGGCAGACTTGTCTTCTTGTGGAGCACTGGCTCTGGAGTGTGTGGCTTCAGCAGTTGTCACACACAGATTAGTTGCTCTGAAGCACATGAGATCTTAGCTCCCTGACCAGGGATTGAATCACATCCCCTGCATTCGAAGCTGGACCCTTAACCACTGGACCAACATGGAAGTCCCATATTTGTGCTCTTTTAGATGACAGTCATTCTGACAGCTGTGAGATATTAATTGTGGTTTTGATATGCATTTCCTTGATGATTAGAGACATTGAACATCTTTTCATGAGCTTTTTGGCCATCTGCATCTCCTCACTGGAAAAATGTCTATTCGGTTCTGCCCATTTTTAATGCTTATGTAATTGCTTAAAACTATGCCTTCCCTCATAGCTCAGTTGGTAAATAATCTGCTTGCAATGCAGGCGACCCTGGTTTGATTCCTGGGTCAGAAAGATCCGCTGGAGAAGGGATAGGCTACCCACTCCAATATTCTTGGGCTTTCCTTATGGCTCAGCTGGTAAAGAATCCGCCTGCAATGCGGGAGACCTGGGTTTGATCCCTGAGTTGGGAAGTTCCCTGGAGAAGGGACAAGCTATCCACTCTAGTACTCTGGCCTGGAGAATTTCACAGATTGTATAGTCCTTGGTGTCGCAAAGAGTTGGGCATGACTGAGCAAATTTCACTGTGCCTTCAAATAAGTTTTAAATGATTTGGTGAAAATAATATTTCCTCCCACAAACTATGTGAAATTTCGCATTTGACTGTGTATCACCACTCTCAACACATATATCTGTATAATTTCTTCAGAAACCAGTGATCTTTTCCATACTAGAGTGATGCATTAGGGTAGGCAGAGTTCCTCCCCTTTTATGAGTGAAAATTTGACTCTTTACTACTCGGTAATTTTATGCCCTACCATATGGTATCACAGAGAATCATCTTTAGAAGGTTAGCCAACCTCCTTCTGTATAGGTGCGGTATTTATTTTTCATTTAAAGTCAAAGAAGTTCAGCTGTTTCCTCTGTCAGAGGATTATGTCACACATTACATTATATGAAAATATAAACCACTCTTTTATTGCAAAAAATTATTTTTAACCCCAAATGAGTTGCTCAGTTGTTTCTGACTCTGTGACCCCATGGACTGTAACCTATCATGCTCCTCTGTTCATGGGATTTTCCAGGCAAGAGTACTAGAGTGGGTTGCCATTTCCTACTCAGAATATCTTCCTGACCCAGGGATCAAACCTGTGTCTCCTGTATTGTAGGCAGATAGTTCACCATCTGAGCCACCTAGGAAGTCCTTTTTAACCCCCAAACAAGTTAAATTACCAAATATTATTTTGCACAAAGGTTTGCCAAAGATCACATAATATGTACACTATATTTCTAGTGAAATGCCCACTCTTCAAGTTACAGCATACATTATCATGCTTAAAATGCAAGTACAAATAAAAAAATAAATAAAATGCTATTAAGGTAAAGAGCATGCAGGTCACGTATTTTTTCCAAAGCAGACATATCTGCATTTCTTCAGTTGTTGGTTATTAATATTTCATTAATTTTCAAGCTACTGCAAATCCCCCTTGAGATATCATTAATAAAATACTGTCCATATCAGCAAGATTATAGTCAAAGTAGCCAAATTACAGACCCATTTAATTACCTAGAAATTTTAAGAGTGCTGAGCACTTGCTTTAATTTAAAGAACTGAACAATCTGATGCTTTGATGATTACAAAGGGTCTTTAGCTTTTCTGTTTTCTTGGTAATTTTAATTATTTCTCATACATTTCCCACTTAGATACTTTCCTTTGTTTGCCCTTTTATAATGATAATGAGAAATTTTGAGGAAAAATAAATTAGTACTTCAGTTTAGTTCAATTCAGTCACTCAGTCGTGTCCAACTCTTTGCGACCCCATGGACTGCAGCACGCCAGGCCTCCCTGTCCATCATCAGCTCCCAGAGTTTACTCAAACTCATGTCCATTGAGGCGGTGATGCCATCCAACCATCTCATCCTCTGTCATCCCCTCCTCCTGCCTTCAATCTTCCCCAGCATCAGGGTCTTTTCAAATGAGTCAGCTGTTCGCATCAGGTGGCCAAAGTACTGGAGTTTCAGCCTCAGCATCAGTCCTTCCAATGAATATTCAGGACTGATTTCCTTAAGGATGGACTGGTTGGATCTTCATGCAGTCCCAGGGACTCTCAAGCGTCTTCTCCAACACCACAGTTCAAAAGCATCAATTCTTCGGTGCTCAGCTTTCTTTATAGTCCAACTCTCACATCCATACATACAAAATTAGTACTTAAGTCACATCTAAAATAAATTTGTTGTTGTTTCGTCGCTAAGTCAGTTCTGACTCTTTTGTGACCCCACGGAGGTTCTGCTGTTCCTGGGATTCTCCAGGCCAGAATACTGGAGTGGGCTGCTGTTTCTTTCGCCAGGGGATACTCTGGACTCATGGATAAAATCCACATCTCTTGAGTCTCCTGCATTGCAAGTGGATTCTTTACCACTGAGCCACAAATGGACAAATATATAAGCACTTTACATTCACAGTATCAATCTTTTCTCCTCTGTTTCCCTAACTATATAAGATTTTTGACCAAGGAATATAGTCAACAAATTTGTAGCATTAAATTCTGGCCCAAACACTCAAATTTTCAGACTGCCCAAACTCCTACCTACTCTAAGAATACCAGTTTTCCTGATTTTGAGTAATTTTTTTGCATACATGAGTACACAATTTGGATTTAGGTATTAAAGTAATTCTTAACTTTACCCTAACCCTATCTCATGTATGGTCATGCATTTGATCATATCACCACGTTCATTTAAAGAATGATGAGGTAGAGGACATTTAACAATGCACTGGTTCCAAACTGGGAAAGGAGTATGTTAAGGATGTGTATTGACACCCTGCTTATTTAACTTATAAGCAGATTACATCATCCAAAATGCCAGGCTGGATGAAGCACAAGCTGGACTCAAGATTGCTGGGAGAAATATCAATAACCTCAGATATGCAGATGACACCACCCTTACGGCAGAAAGTGAAGAAGAACTAAAGTCTTGATGAAAGTGAAAGAGGAGAGTGGAAAAAAAAAGAGGAGGGTGAAAAATTTGGCTTAAAACTCAACATTCAAAAAACTAAGATCATGGCATTCAGTCCCATCACTTCATGGCAAATAGATGGGGAAGCAATGGAAACAGGGACAGACTTTACCTTCTTGGGCTTCAAAATCACTGCAGATGGTGACTGAAACCATGAAATTAAAAGACACATTCTCCTTATGTGAATGTTTGAAAAGTTATAACCAACCTAGAAAGTATATTAAAAAGCATAGATACTACTTTGCCAACAAAGGTCTGTCTAGTCAAATCTGGTTTTTCCAGTAGTCATGTATGGATGTGAGAGTTGGACTATAAAGAAAATTGAGCACCAAAGAATAGATGCTTTTGAATTGTGGTGTTGGAGAAGACTCTTGGACTGCAAGATCAAAACAGTCAATCCTAAAGGAAATCAGTCCTGGGGATATTCATTGAAAGGACTGATGCTGAAGCTGAAACTCCAATACTTTGGCCACCTGATGCGAAGAGCTGACTATTCCTTAGAAAAGACCCTGATCCTGGGAGAGATTTAAGGCAGGAGAAGGTGATTACAGAGGATGAAATGGTTGGATGGCGTCACCGACTCAATGGACATAAGTTTGACCAAGCTCCAGGGGTTGGTGATGGACAGGGAAGCCTGGCGTGCTATAGTTCATGGGGTCGCAAAGAGTCAGACACGACTGAGCAACTGAACTGAGAGAAAAATGAAGCATATCTTCACCATTTCTTTTCCAGATGTACATGTATGTTGGAGACTTATTCACTTGAAAATCTTCTAAGATTGCATAAAAAAGGTAAAGTTTATTCTTTTCAGTTAATAGCTATTTTCCCTCATCAATATGTTACTTTTCTGGGTAAATTTCTGAGTCAGTGTGCTGAGAGAAAGACACCCATCACAAAAGTGTGCGTATTGTGAATAGTGTTTATATAAAGTTCAAGAACAGGCAACATATATCTATATTAACATAAATTAAATAGTTGATTCTATGGAGGTAGTTAATGAATGGGAAGAGACATGAATGGACCTTCTGGAAGTGATGGAAATACTTCACATATACACATTTATACATATATAAACAACATTAATCTTTAGATAGGTTTTCCTGGTGGCTCAGACAGTAGAAAATCTGCCTGAAATGCAGGGGACCCAGGTTTTATCTCTGGGCTGTGGAAATCCCCTGAAGAAGGGAATGGCTACCCACTCCAGTCTCCTGGCCTAGACAGTTAAAAGGAGAGTCTAGTGGGCTACCATCTACGGGTTGCAGAGTGAGACGTGACTGAAGAACTACACTCCCACTTTCATTTCTCTAGCTTTAGAGGTAACACCGATGCACTTTACTGCACATGAGTTAACTCCATTTTTAAAATGTTTTTCTATGGTGCCAAGAGCAAATATTGAAGTTTAAGAAAAAAATATATTTTGATAGGCATTTGTATCCATAGACTTGCTATATATCAATATACATTAGGCTTTTACTAGTCATAAAAAAAAGTCCATAAATTAACTGTGGTTTAACTACAATAAAATATATTTCTCCTTCAAGTAAAAGAAATCTGGTGGTAATTATTTTAGAGCTGAGATGGCTTTCTGAACATTATGATCCCACAATTCTATCTTTTTCCTATTTCATCCTGAGTATATGAATTCTGCCATAGTCCAATATGGCTGCATGAGCTCCAGCTATTATATCATAGTTCTAGCCAACAAGAGAGCGGAACAAGAAAAAAAGAATAAAAAGAGCATATACCCTTCTTTGTATATACTCTTCCTAAAAGTTGTACACACTACATCCACCTATATCCTATTGTCCAAAGTTATTTATCATGACCACATTTAGCTAAAAGGAGTTAATTGTGAAAACTGGGAATTTCGTAGTTAATGAAGAAAGAACAAATTCTGAATTTTGGTCTCAGTAGGCATTTCAGTAGTTACGATTTGGAATAAATGAAACTTGAAATGGAACAGTAAAAGGCAGAAAGAGGGAAATGGATACAAATGCCTATCAAAATATATTTTTCATTTCTTATTTTCATTCAGAAATATTGCTATGATTCCAGGCATAATAATATTGGCATTATTAAATAACCAGTTATAAAAGAGAATGCAAAATCTGATTTTGTATTTTTTATATAAAATGCCAATTTGTGTAGGAAATGAAGACCTGAAGATACCCACCAAAACATAAATTTTCATTATTTGGGGTTTATGATGTTTATTTTGTGTTATAATTTTCTAAATTTACTAAACTTATGAAGAGCATATGCTTTACTGTAGTAATTAAAACAAATAACTTTTTCAAAAGCAAAATTAAAATCATCCATGGTTTCAACATATTCAAAGTTTGTAGAACTTAAAGACAATTTTTATCAGTGACAGTAGCAAAAAATAATCACCACTCTCATTCTAAGCACTTCCCATTGTTCTGGATGCTTTAACTAATAAATTAAGGGAAAATATATATTTATTTAAATAGTAATAAAAAACTAACATTATTTGAGTACTTAATTATGACAGGCACTCTCCTAAATACTTTTACCTCTGTTGATTTATGTGTGCACACTAATCCTCTAGGAGAAAGAAATGATTACTGAGAGGTACAGACTTAAGGCACAGAGATATTAAGTCATAGTGGGGCTAATATATTAACTCAAGATTTCTGGTTCAAAATTCTATACTCTTATCTCCATTTTTAACCCTCTGTAGCCAGATGCAAAACTCACAAAAATTACTACTTAATATCAGAAATTTCTGTATGAATAAAAGACAGCAAAATGAAGCTATATTCAAAGCAAGAAAAATATTTACAAAGTATGATACAATTTATAGGATTAATAATCTTAAGGTGTTTTAAAATGAATAATAAATACCTTACAGAACAACAAATATCAAAAAGACAAAGACATTAAAAAAAACAACTTTCAGTGAAAGCAATCTCCAAATAAAGCAATAATTAATTTGTGATGATTATTCACAAATTTAAGATATGCTATTTTTTATGTTCTATGTTACTAAGTGCTCAAATGGCTGCTATTGCAATTCTGGCCAGGGTGTGGCAACACATGCATCATGTTGGACACATTTACAAAACTTTTTGAAGATGATAGACAATATATACCCAAGTTTAAAGTGTGCATAACTCCTTTATGGTAAGATTTCCCTTTTAAGAATTTAGCCTAATTAAATAAAATGTAATTTACAACTGGACTTTGTGGTAGTCATATGTATAGCAGTGAAAAATTGGAAACTAGTCAAATGCACCTCTATTAGGGACTGGTTAATCAAATTACAGTACATTTTCACAATGGAATGTCATGCAGTATAAAGAGAACATACAGACATAAATAGCAATATGTGAAATTTTCACAGCATACTAATTAAACAGAAAAAATTGTTACACAGTACTGTGTGGATTGAATGATTTTATTTGTGTAAATGCACATGTTTATGTGTTTATTTTTTAAGGTCAGGAGAACTTTATAGAAAAGTATTATCATTGACTAGCTCAGAGTGTGATAAGATGAAAGGAATGGGGATGAGGTGGGAAGAAAGATTATAGAGGAAATTTATATTTCTACTTATGTATCACTATATTATTTTCTTTCACATAAGCATAATCACTTACATGCATTATAGAAACACAGTAAAAAGTTTCATCCTCAAAAAACAACTAAAAATACTTGCATTCCACAGTACTTTTTCTACCTTCTTCCTGCCATTCATTACACTCAGTAGCTAAATCTGATTCTTACAGAGGTCCACCAGAACTCTCAAATTCCAAGATTAAGACCTCATTCATACCCAAGAAAGGAGAGTCAAAAATTCCTTAGTGGTAGGTAATTCTCAAAATGCTACTTACATCATGGAACATTCTTACTTTTTCTTTTCTGAGTTCCAATCAAAAGAAAAAAAGAAATATTAGAGAACTTATTACAATATGGTATGCATATAATCTGTATATATGCCTGTCTTCTCTAAGAATCTCTGGGTCTCACACTGGCAGGTTTTCTATACCCCTTTATCCTTCAACTATATCTAGTCCTCAAGTATGTATATAGTGAACTTCAAAACGTCCACTGAGTTGCTTACTTAACTATAGAGGTAGCTTGATTGATAACCCAAGTGAAGTGCTAATAAATTTGATTGTTCTGTCAATTACTGAAACAGGTGATTTATCTACAGTGAAGTTTATTCTCATTTCTTTGAGAAAATGGATAGTAAAAGTATTCACATAAAACAGTAATGCTCTTAATATTTAAACAATTGTAAGATAAATGATGCCCTAGAGAAATGGATTCAGTGTTAATGTAGAAGTGTAATTATCTTTATTAAAAGTGTATGAATACTAAAATTCTTGTCAAGTTAAGAAGGTTGAGAATCTGAAGTTCTTAAAACTATTCAGATGCAGCCACCTGACTCCAGGTCAGGGCTTAAAACTGCTACACTCAGGTACCAATTCCAATAGTTGGAGAGACTGACAGAAAATGCTGAATCAATTGAACTCATATGTGATTTATCTTCATTTCACTTAAATCGCATTTATTACCCCCAATCTTATTAATATCTCTGTGTTGAGTTCTAATAACTGTTGATTACTCCCTTCCCAATCCTTGCCCTCACCCCACCCCAAAGCCTGCTATTCTTTAAAAAGTTGGAGGTTTTTGAGATATAATTTCCTTATGCCTTCTACACATTACAGAAACTCTCAATATGCTATCACTTAAGAGATAATTCAACCTATTTACATAATTCTACTGATGAGGGACTCTCTGGTAAAGTGTAATTCAAATTTTATAGAACATTAAATAGAAAAAGTTAGTTGAAAATTAGAACTAGAATATACTTCCTTAAAATCTCTGCCTATTGACTCTAAATTCTGCTTTCTGGAACAGCAAAATATGAACATAATTGTTTTTCAATTTTGGAGCCTAGTCTATTCCAAGTTTCCCAGTTCCTTTTCACTCTATTATTTATTATTAAGCACTTACATCCAATAGCAGCATCCTTTGGATAACTGACCCCTGTAGCCTTCCCATTCATCTCTTCTGCTCTCACATTCCTTCTGTTTTACCTTATTCCCAAAACCCAAGGCCAGTGTTAAATGCCTTAATTTACCAATTCTCTTCCTTTTCTATTTCTAAAATTGTAATATCTATTCATACTCTGACATGTCCAGTTGTCTGTTCAACGGTTAGCATTCTTGTCTAATCTTTCCTGAAACTCTGACTTTGAAAGTGTGCCCTGAGAGTATATTGCTTACTTTTACTCAGTCATCATACTTTGAATTTCCTCTTTTTCCTTATTTTGTCCAACCTAAGTTTCTGAACTCTTAAATCAAGATTGTAAACCTTCTCCAAAATGGCCATCTTGCCCGAGAGGAAACTCCAGCTATTTATAATGTCTGTCTAACCAAAATTTTCTAAATGTGTCCATCTTCAACATACAGAAGAATATTTTTAGGACTTCATTATGATGCTGCTTATGATACCTGCTTTTCCAGAACATGGAGTTTTACCATGCCATATCTATATTTTATTGATATAACAGCCTCCATAATTGATCTTTCCAGTTCATCAACACAGTCTTGCAACCAGTTAAGTAATATCGACACATTATAGTGAAGACTATACTTTTCCAATTAGATTAGTTGAAAAAAACAATAAGCAAAACACTATATCTCACTTCTTTCTCTTCTATGGGGAAGGAATTCTGAGAAAAAAAGTAAACAGTATTACAATAAAGTTACAATAACAATAATAGTTCTCTCCTATTTCCCTTTGCCTAAAGAATAAAAAGTACATTTAATTTCTAAAAACAAAATGAATAAAGGGGAATGGATTAAACTCTACTTAATATCAGTTTAGGCAATGGGTTGAATATATATTTTCATATATTTTATTCTTAGTTAATCTTTTTAAAAAGTGATTATTGCCTGTATAACTTCTTTATTTAAAATATATTTAAAATTTAAACTCCTTCAAAGGTAATGAGGCCTTAAACAATTCTTCAGTTTCAATCTGGATGTAATCTTGCAGGTAAGTCTGAACATAAATTAAAATTTGTTACAACAAATAAAAGAAAAATGAAACTCATGTATTATACCAGAGAAAGGCCAAAAAGGTTAACATTTCCTCTCCCAGGCCTGAAAGAAAGTCAATAGAAAAATGTTTGAAGCTTTCACCAGAAAAGCTGGATCTTTAGTGATAGTGAAGAAAATCTATTCTGAAATTGTACCTATTAAAGAAAACAGATAGAACAAAGAGTGATGTAAGATCTGTAGAGAAAATAAAGAAGCAACCGCTATGATTTTTTTTAAGGCTTCAGTAAGCCTTACACAGGAAGCAACGTTTGTTCAATAACGGTTCTTGATGCAAAAAGCCTTTAAGATTCATGTTGGTATTATCATATTGAGATTTATCTTTCAATACTTTAAGAAAGGTAAATTATAAAGAACGATTGCCACTTAAAATAGTTTAACAATGAGGAGAATTAAATACTATTAATACACTATTATGTAGAAAATTCTATATTAAAAAAAAACACAAAAATCTAGACACATGCAAAACAATCACACTGGACTACTCTGTCACATTAGGCACAAAAATAAAGTCAAAATGAATTAAACACTTAAACATAAGCTGTGAAACCATAAAAGTTCTAGAACAAAACATAGGATGTAAGCTCTTTGATGTCATTCTTAGTAATAATTTTGGGGATAGGTCTCCTCAGTCAAGGAAGTCAAAAGTAAATGTTAACAAATGGGACTACACCAAACTAAAAAGATTTGGCACAGAGAAGGAAGCTATAAGCAAAACTAAAAGGTTGCCTATAGAAAGGGAGAAGATATTTCAAATAATATATCCAATCAGGACTTAATATTTAAAATATACAAAGGCAGGAGGAGAAGGGGACAAGGTCTGGAAAACTAACCTATTCCAGACCTATACACAAAGGTCATATAACTCTACATCAAAAAATAAACTTGAGTTTTAAAAAAGGGGGGGGGTGGTGCAGATGATCTGAATAGACCTTTTCCTAAAGAAGAAACACAGATGCCCAATGTGCCTCTGAAAAGGTGCTCAACATCACTAATCATCAGGGTAAGTACAAGTCAAAATCACAATGACATATCATTGTCATCTGTCAGGATGATAATTATCAAAAAGGCAATAAATAATAAGTGCTGGCAAGGATGTGGAGAAAAAGAAACTTGTCCACTGTTGATGGGAATATAAACTGATAAAAAGCCACTGTAGAAAACAGTATGGAGATTCCTCAAAAACTAAAAATAGAACTACCATATGATCCAGCAAAACCACTCCTGGGTATTTATTTGAAGAAAACAAAAAGAGTAATTAGGAAAGACATGTGAACCCCTATGTATGTTGTAGCATTATTTACAATGGCTATGATACAGAAGCAATTTAAGTGTTCATCAACAGATGAATTGATAAAGATGTGATATATATGGAAAGTGGCATTAGTGGTCAAGAATCCATCTGCAAATCCTGGAGACATGAGACCCAAGTTCAATCACTGGGTCAGGAAGATCCCCTGAAGGAGGGCATGGACACACACTCAACTAGTCTTGCCTGAGGAACCCCATGGACAGAGAAGCCTGGTGGGCTACAGTCCATAGGGTCGCAAAGAGTCAACACAACTGAAGCAACTTAGCACGCATGCTCGTTCACTAAATTTCAGCTCTGTTCAGTCACTCAGTTGTGTCTGGCTCTTTGAGACCCCATGGACTGCAGCATGCCAGGCTTCCCTGTCCATCACCAACTCCCGGGGCAGGCTCAAATTCATGTCCATCGAGTTGGTGATACCATCCGAACATCTCATCCTCTCGTCCCCTTCTCCTCCTGCCTTCAATCTTGCTCAGTATCAGGTCTTTTCCAGTGAGTCAGCTCTTCACATCAGGAGGCCAAAGTATTGGAGTTTCAGCTTCAGCATCAGTCCTTCCAATGAATATTCAGGATTGATTTCTGTTGGGACTGACTGGTTTGATCTTCCTGCAGTCCAAGGGCCTCTCAAGAGTCTTCTCTAACACTACAAATGAAAAGCATAAATTCTTCGGTGCTCAATTTTCTTTATAGTCCAACTCTCACATCTATACATGACTACTGGAAAAACCATAGCTTTGACAAGATGGACCTTGGTTGGCAAATTAATGTCTCTGCTCTTTAATATGCTGTCTAGGTTGGTCATAGCTTTTCTTCTAAGGAGAAAGCATCTTTTAACATCATGACTGCAGTCACCATCTGCAGTTATTCTGGAGCCCAAGAAAATAAAGTTGTCACTGTTTCCATTGTTTCCCCATCTATTTGCCATGAAGTGATGGGACCAGATGCCAAGATCTTAGTTTTCTGAATGATGAGTTTTAAGCCAACTTCTTCACTCATCTTTCACTTTCATCAAGAGGTTCTTCAGCTCCTTTTCACTTTCTGCCACAATGATGGTGTCATTTGTATATCTGAGGTTATTGATATTTCTCCCAGCAATCTTGATTCTAGCTTGTGCTTCATCCAGCCCTGAATTTCACATGATGTACTCTGCACATAAGTTAAATAAGCAGGGTGACAATATACAGCCTTGATGTACTCCTTTCCTGATTTGGAACCAGTCTGTTGGTCTATGTCCAGTCCTAACTGTTGCTTCTTGAACTGAATACAGATTTCTCAGGAGGCAGGTCAGGTGGTCTGGTATTCCCATCTCTTGAAGAATTTTCCAGTTTGTTGTGATTTACACAGCCAAAGGCTTGGGCATAATCCATAAAGCCGAAGTAGATGTTTTTATGGAACTCTCTTGCGTTTTTGATGATCCAGTGGATGTTGGCAATTTGATCTCTGGTTCCTCTGCCTTTTCAAAATCCAGCTTGACTATCTGGAAGTTCATAGTTCATGTACTGTTGAAGCCTGGCTTGGAGAATTTTGACCATTACTTTGCTAGTGTGTGAGATGACTGCAATTGTGTAGTAGTTTGAACATTCTTCGGCATTTACCTTCTTTAGGACTGGAAAGAAAACTAATCTTTTCCAGTCCTGTGGCCACTGATGATTTTTCCAGATATGCCGGCATATTGAGTGCAGCACTTTCACAGCATCATCTTTGAGGATTTAAAATAGCTTAACTGGAATTCTATCCCGTCCACTAGCTTTGTTCGTAGTGATGCTTCCTAAGGCCCACTTGACTTTTCAGTCTAGGATCTGGCTCTAAGTGAGTGATCACACCATCATGATTTTCTGGGTCATGAAGATCTTGTTTGTATAGTTTTTCTTTGTATTCCTGCCACTTCTTCTTAATATCACTAAACTTACTATGATAATCATTTCATGACATGTATAAGTCAAATCATTAAGATGTACACCTTAAACTTATATAGTTTATCAATTATAATTCACTTTTGTTGTATATCAATTATATTTCAATAAAACTCGAAGAAAAATGAAGAAAGCTAAACTACAGAGAGCAAATGATATGTAAGTGAAGACAAGCTAATGAGGAGAATTAAAGATGTATATAATTTTTCTGTAAATTGAGTATTTATCATTTATCAAGTTAAATAAAACATAGAAGACAAACATTCTTCTAATTTTGCTGCAAAGAGCCATGCATTCTTTTTAGATTATATCTTATTTTTGGCATTCATTATGCTCCCTCAGTCTGAAACCTATCTTTTGCAAGTCTGTATGTTCTACCTCTTGTTTTTTCAAGTCAATTCAAATATACCCTTTTAATTTCTCTTTCCTTGTACATCCTTTCTAAAACTGCAAGCCCCACCTAACCAGTTCCTATCCTTTTCTTACATTTTCCTTTGCTCCCATTAAAACACTCCACAAGAGTAGGCTTTTTTTCCCCACTTTTGTTTATTACTATAATCTCAACAACAAGAATAATATGTACCACATGGAAGGCACTGAATAGGCATTTGTTGAAACAAAAACCGATGAGGAAGGTACCCTAGAAAATAATCATATGTGAAGCCTATAATTTCTAGCTAGAAATTCAAGAAGTTCAGAAGAAAAACGAAACATGTACTTATTGATTTTAACACGAGATACAAAAGGCACCAGAATAAAAATAGATGTCATCTTATTAGAAATAAAATGTTAGTAAGAATCTTACAAGTTTAATATGGAATCCATAATTAAATTTTGTCATATTATGTAAACCAATAAAAGAAGGACTACAATATTATATTACAGACTTAACCTATATTTTTATTTTAATCCCATATCAGATACTCAGTAAGACTGTCCCATGACTTTTATGGGCTCAATATGCTGCCAGTGTCTTAAGCTTAAACTGACCCAATCTCTGTACACAGAAGACAGTTGAACTTGTCACTCATTTCTATCTGATATACTTGAAATGCAGATTCACTATTGGCATTCTACAAAATTACTCTAGATCTTTTCCCCTTGTTACACATTATTTCTAATTCTATTACCATTTTTATGCATCTTTAAACTCTGAATACTTTGTTTTGAATCTTCAATTTATTTTTTGGACATGTTTTCTTGGTTTTAAAATGTAAATATTCCTTAAAATACTTTGACATATGTACCCTGTCTTGCATCATTTTCTTTTGCTGTGTATTAGGGCCACTTCCCTAAGTCAAGCTCCTTAGAAATCTATTGCAATCAACGGAGTGTAGAGAATCCTAATCTAGAATTAGTGAACATTAGAGATGAAAGATAATGAGAGCAGGGAAGGGCAGGTAATCACATATACACACACAAAAGATAGTTGAGTGAAACAACGGGAAGAAAAACAAGTAGTGTTTATTGAATAACTTACTTTAACCCTAGAAAACTACACCAAATGATGGTATTGTTCACACATTGGAAGCAAGGTTTTATTGAGCTAACCTACTCCATGAGGCTTAGCACTTAATCATCTCTCTCAAATGCCATACTGATCATTTAATTCATCTGTCCGAAAATTCAATAGAATCCTAATTACCTCAAAAAATAAAAAATAGTTATCATTCATAGTCCTCTTGGATATAATTTGAATTCCATCCTCAATTATTTTTCCTAATACTGCTTTCTAAACAAATTGACCTTAAGAAAATCTCTTCTCTGCCTTATACTTTTCTGCCCAAATTGTTCATAACCTAGTATTCAAAACCTTTATAATATACAACTGTTGTAGTTTTTTTGTTTATCATCTATTAGTTGTTACACAAATTTATTGATCCAGCAAAGCTGGTTTTCTCATGATATTAATATATTTTACTGTCTTTAATATTTACTGTCCATCTGCCTCTACTAGAATATAATATTCAAGAGGGGACAGACTTGAATCTGTTTTCTTTACTAATATGTCATATGCACTGAAACAATATTGGTGAAGAATTTCCAAATATTTCATATTTTCATAATAGCCATGAGTCAATTGTTTCCTCTCCATTCTCGAAGTGTCTGCTTTAAATTAGGCTCTCATTAACATTTTCTTGGACCACTGTAATAGTTTTTTAACTAAAATTCATTACTAATATTTTCCCAAGTTAATGAATCCTCTTCTTAAGAATGTGTTTTAAAACAAAAATTTGATCTGGTAATTTTTCTCCTAGAAATCAAATTATTTCTAAGAAATGTTGTTATATGATCTTGTACAAATCTACTTTTCCAATGTCTTCTACTGTCACTCCACAACCAGAACACTTTTATTTTGGCTACTGTACTGAATAAAATAAACCTTTTAATATATTTCTAAGCACAGAGCACAGGTTAATTATTTCTTATTTCATAAGAAATAATGGGAGCTCAGAGTTAGTATAACACGGTGAGGCTGGTGGTGGTTTAGTCACTAAATTGTGTCTGACTCTTGTGACCTGATGGACTGTAGCCCGTCAAGGGCCTCTGTCCTTGGGATTTTCCAGGCAAGAACACTGCAGTGGGTTGCTATTTTCTTCTCCAGGGAGTCTTCCTGCCCCAGGGATCAAACCTGCGTCTCTTGTGTCTTCTGCATTGGCAGGTGGATTCTTTAACACTGAGCCACCAGGGAAGCTCATTTATATAGGTATAATTCATTCCTGGGCCTCCTGGGATTAAAACTGGGCCTCCTGCATTGTAGGCAGATTCTTTACCATCTGAGCTATCAGGGAAATTGCAAATTAATTTCACAAACCACTAATAAGCTGTGATGCATGCCTTGAAGAAAACAAATCTTTTAAAAGGGTTTAAATTATTTGGCATGACTGAATTGTAGCCCAGAGTGCTGATAGCATTATTCAATAAAACTCAACTGCTGTTGATGATTCTGCAGCAGTCATAGACAATTGGAGTGATCTTGTAATGCTAAAAGTGAGTAAACATTATTTCAGTTTTCAAAAAGAATGAGATGTCATAGTTCATATGCTACATCATTGGGTAATACTCTAAGATGGATACTTTAAGGAACCATTTGTGAAAACAGGGGGAAAAAAGAAGTAGTAATCACTAGGGTCCAACACAATTTCTGTAAAAATTAATCAAGTCAAACTAACCTCAGTTGCCTAGTTGCTATGCTAGTAGGTCAGGAATATGTAATATAATTATGAAAGACATAAGGAAATAAAGGTTCCACTTATTCCTGTGACTGAGATAGCATGCTGTGCTCATTATCCCTGTTTCTTTCCTCTCCTGGATACACAGCCAACTATATTTCTCAGCTTCCCCTGCAGTTAAGTGGACCTATGTGACTAAGTTCTGGCCAGCTGACTGAACCAAAAGGGAGCGCTTTCATATTGACTTCTCTTCTGTGAATCACAGTTGTGTTTCTAGTCATTCAGTCATGTCCAACTCTTTGTGACCCCCATGGACTTCAGGACACCAGGCTTCCCTGTCCATCACCAACTCCCTGGAGCTTGCTCAAACTCATTTCCATCAAGTCGGTGATGCCATCCAACCATCTCATCCTCTATTGTCCCCTTCTCCTCCCACCTTCAATCTTTCCCATCATCAGGGTCTTTTCCAGTGAGTCAGTTCTTCACATCAGGAGGCCAAAGTGTTGGAGTTTCAGCTCCAGTATCAGTCTTTACAATGAATATTCAGGACTGATTTCCTTTAGGATTGACTGGTTTCATTTTCTTGCAGTCCAAGGGACTCTGAGATATTTTACTACTGTGCCACCTGGGAGCCCCTTGGAGTACTGTACCTCTATAAATATGCTTTATAGATGTTCTATTTATAGATGTTCTATAAATATATCTATAAAAAACTGTTTCCCCATGTGATGTTCTGCCTGCTGAATATATTCTAATCAAGATTTTTACCCTTGCCATAAAACAACTCTTGCCTGGGTCAAAAATGACCTTCACATGGCTAAACCTATTTTATTTGTTTTCTTTCCAATCTCACTCTATTTGATTTCTCAAAAGTAACTAAGTTTGTTCAGTCTTGTTTTGGCTTTAAAAACGTACTATCTTTCTTTTTCTATTCCTTTAATTCTGTAGATATGTGAGTTTGTGGATGTTCATTAAATTTATTTTGAATATTTAAGTGATATTGTATGCCATATATCATAATCTTATATAGTGCTATGTGCTGTGCATATTCACTCGGTAGTGTCCGACTCTTTGCACCTCCATGGGCTGTAGCCCACCAGGCTCCTCTGTCCATAGGATTCTACAGGCAAGGATACTGGAGTGGGTTGCCATTTCTTCCTCCAGGGGATCTTCCCAATCTAGGGAATAAACCCCAGTCTGTTTCATCTTCTGCATTAGCAGGCAGATTTTTTTTTACTACTGCACCACCTGGAAGCCCCTTGGAATACTGTACCTCTATAAATATGTACTCTCTGTTTCCCCATGGGATATTCTGTCTGCTGAATATATTCTAATCAAGGTTTTTACCCTTGCCTAAAACAACTCTTGCCAGGGTCAAAATTCACTTTCACATGACTAAACCTATTGTTTGTTTCCTCCAATCTCAACCTATTTGATTTCTCAAAAGTAACTGACACATTTGTTCAGTCTTATTTTGGCTTTAAAAACACTACTTTTTTTTTCTATTCCCTTAATTCTGTAGATATGTGATAGATGCTCATTAAACTTATTTTGAATATTTAAGTGATATCATATGCCATGTATTATAAACTTATATAGTGCTATGTGCTGTGCTTAGTCACTCAGTCATGTCTGACTCTTTGCAACCCCATGGTCTGTAGCCCACCAGACTCCTCTATCCATGGGATTCTCCCTAGCAAGAATACTGGAGTGGGTTGCCAGGCCCTCCTCCAGGGGATAATTCCATCCCAAGTCTCCAAGATCGAACCTAGGTCTCCAGCACTGCAGGCAGATTGTTTATCATCTGAGCCACCAGGGAAGTCCATATAGTGCTATATGTCAATAATATCTCAATAAAATGAATTAAAAAAAAACATTGCTCTCTTGTCTGCTCATATCCATATCATTAGTTACTTAGGTTGTTTGCTTTTGTGATCTCATCTCCCCTACTTATTGCTCCCATCCCTAAAGTCAGTTACTAGATTCCTCCTTTGGATTCCCTCAGTAAAATGTTCTCACCAAGTTTCATGCCTTAAAATCAACTATACAGAGATAATTGACAAAATATATGTCCATCTCACACCTTTTACTTGAACATTAGACCTATGCATCCAAATTGCTTCTTGAGTAATTTTATCTAATAGGATTTCAGACTTCATGCCAAAATTGAACTCTTTTCCTTTCAAAAACTGAGCCTCATCAGTCTTCTCTATATGGTAACTGATAAATGCATTCCAGTTCAGTTCAGTCACTCAGTTTTGTTTGACTCTTTGTGACCCCAAGAACCTCAGCACACTAAGCCTCCCTGACCATCACCAACTCCCGGAGTTTACTCAAACTCATGTGCATCGAGTCGGTGTTGCCATCCAACCATCTCATCCTCTGTCATCCCCTTCTCCTCCTACCTTCAATCTTGCCCAGCATCAGGGTCTTTTCCAGTGAGTCAGTTCTTCTCATCAGGTGGCCAAAGTATTAGAGTTTCAGCTTCAACATCAGTCCTTCCAAAGAACATTCAGGACTGATTTCCTTTAGGATGGACTGGTTGGATCTTCTTGCAGTTCAAGGGAATCTCAAGAGTCTTCTCTAACACCACAGTTTAAAAGCACCAATTCTTCGCCGCTTAGCTTTCTTTACAGTCCAACTCTCATGTCCATACATGACCACTGGAAAAACCATAACCTTGAGTAGACGGACCTTTGCTGACAAAGTAATGTCTCTGCTTTTTAACATGCTGCCTAGGTTGGTTATAACTTTCCTTCCAAGGAGTAAGCGTCTTTTAATATCCTGGCTGCAGTCACCATCTGCAGTGATTTTTGAGCCCCCAAAAATAAAGTCTGACACTGTTTCCACTGTTTCTCCCTCTATTTGCCATGAAATGATGGGACCAGATGCCATGATCTTAGTTTTCTGAATGTTGAACTTTAATGCAACTTTTTCACTCTCCTCTTTCACTTTCATCAAGAGGCTCTTTAGTTCCTCTTCACTTTCTGCCGTAAGGGTGGTATCATCTGCATATCTGAGGTTATTGATATTTCTCCTGGCAGTCTTGATTCCAGCTTATGCTTCCTCCAGCCCAGCATTTCTCATGATGTACTCTGCATGTAAATTAAATAAGCAGGGTGACAATATACAGCCTTGACGTACTTCTTTTCCTATTTGAAACCAGTCTGTTTTTCCATGTCCAGTTCTAACTGTTGCTTCCTGACCTGCATACAGGTTTCTCAAGAGGAAGGTCAGGTGGTCTGGTATTCCCATTTCTTTCAGAATTTTCCACAGTTTATTGTGATTCACACAGTCAAAGGCTTTGGCATAGTCAATAAAGCAGAAATAGATGTTTTTCTGGAACTCTCTTGCTTTTTCAATGATCCAGCAGATGTTGCCAATTTGATCTCTGGTTCCTTTACCTTTTCTAAAACCAGCTTGAACATCTGAAGTTCATGGTTCATGATTGCTGAAGCCTGGTTAGCAAAGTAATGCTCACAATTCTCCAAGCCAGTCTTCAACAACAACAAAAAATGCATTCCAGATGTAGTCAAATCAACTTGAGATCAGCCTTGACTGTCATTTTCCATACTCCACCCTTTATTCCTCATCAAATTCTTTCTCTTCAAAATATAGCCCTAAATAAACAACTTTCACTAGCACTTCCACTGTTATCATCCAAGTCTAAGTTGTCGTCATCTCTCATCTCTTATTGTTAAACTAAGTTTCTAACAGGTTTTCTTATTTATACCTTGTTTTTTTAAACAAAAAGTCTGTCATCCACAGACAAATTTGGGTGATACATTTATGAAATTACAGTTTTAAAAAATTTGTATAAAAATAATGTGCACAATGATCTTTTTAAAATGACAATCAGATCATATCACTTTTCCAAACTTTATATAAATGTCATTCAGTCAACTTTTGAATATGTAAAAAAGACTGTTTAACATGTTACATTAGGTCAAAAAAACAATGGACTGAGTTATTTTATAGAATAATTTCAAAAAACTATGTTTTAACATGAATCAACATGACAGTGGTGTTCGTTCTTTGAAGTTACAACTTCACCATAATTTACAATTTTATTCATTCAGCCATGTTAGCAAAACATACAGAAGTAACTTGCTTAGCCAAATCTGTTAAGCAACTAAAATACTTAACTTGAGGATTCAGCAATAATTTAAATAATGGTCACTCTTCAACAATATATATTATATACCCCATAATTATATATTCTTAATATTCATAACATACACACACAATATGTAAATACAATATATGCAATATATATTGTATGTATACACATACAATATCACATAAAAATATACTTGATACTATAAAAACATTATCTAAATTTAAAGCTCTCAATTATTATAATGACTAAGACTGCATTAATACATGGAAGCAAAACAATAAAGAAAAAATTATATGAGCAATACACTATAAACAGTATGTTTTATTTTGCCAGTCTTATATTCAGACACCCATGCACAACTGTGTAATCAAGAATGGACTTCATTTAATGAAAGTATGCCCATATTCATCTTATGTTAAACCATTCCAGAAATGAATGATTCCTAGATGCTACTAGATGTTCATTGATATTTTGCTTAGAAGGGATATAAATAAATTAGGCAATAGCATTCTATAATAATGCAGATTACGGATGATTTTCATCTGGCTGTAAGATCACAAATTTTTTTTTAATCTATAACTAAACAATTTCTCACAAATTGAAAAATCCAAAGCAAGAATATGAAAGTAGATCTGCAAAATTTGGCTCATATCCATTTTTTCTGCTCTTGTTCTTAGACCCAGAGGAACTTCCATCCTTGTGCCTGCCTCATCTTGAAGGTCAGTAGTGGGGAAAGCCATCTTTTGCTTGTCTAACCCTTCCCTTTCTATAAAAATACCTTTTATCTATGAGCTTCTCCTAATAAGCATAATGAACTTTAAAATGGAGAGGTCATATTAGCACATTTTAATATATAGTCATTTTAAAGGCTAAAAAAATAACATTACAAATTTTGTTTTCTTTTAAACTAAATTATGTCATTATCTGTCTCAAATGATACTGTCATTCATCATGTGCCTGAAACCAAAAGTTTTATCTAAGGTAGTTTAATCATTTTGATAAAAACATGGTTTAAAGAGAATGCCTAAAGACTGGGTTAAACATGCTATTCCACCAGCATTTCTTTTATATTTAATATGTGCCTTTAGCCCAGAAGAATTAGGAAAATTACTTGGGAGTTCACTGCCACAAGTGATATAACACAGGCATAATAGATTTTCTTCAAGTGCCTATGTATTATACATTTAAGTTACTATGTATCTGACGAAAGTAATTTGTAAGAGTATTTCTAAAACTATTTATCTGACATCTATTCAAAATGCATTTTCTGCACTTAAATTAGAATGACCATAGAGATTTGCTAACCTTTCACAACACAGTGACTTAAAAATCCATTAAAGTTTTTGAAAAAATGCACTCCTTGACTTTTCTGTAATTCTAAGAGCAAACAGCTATCTAACATTTTCAGGATCATTAAATTAAAAATGATAAGGAAAGAAAATCATTAACTAATTTATATTTCTCTACTAATGGGAATAGAATTAGTAATTACTTTTGCTGGTGAAACATCCTGTAGTCAGTCACTTGAATCTGAATCACAAGCTTATCGTTCAAGGTATGGGGCCTTCTGACCTTCAATTACAAATTCTCACAGTTGTGTTTATAGAATGGAATTAATACAAGTAAAATAGAATCCACATGTTTAACCATCCAAGCTTTTATCCTCAAATTTTATTTTCATATGCTGCACTTATATTTTTACTTCTTATAAATTGTAACCATGCTTGGCCCAGTATCTTACATACTGTAACAATAATCATTTACTAAATGTGTGAATCCATTTGGGCATTTGACAAAATGATGAGAAGTCAGGCAAAAGTTTTTATAGTGAAGCCTTTCATTCAAACATCATGAGTGTCACGGAAGTCATAGTGATCAGCAATTACAATTTGAAGTTTTATCTTCCTCACAGGACAATGTGTAAGCACACAATTAATTCTGTTCACATTTGACCTGCTGTCCTTGTTAAAATTACTGACATTTTAGAAGCTACTTTCATTTCATCCACCTATTTCCTTGATGGTATTAGTGATGTATCTCCCCTTTTAAGGTAGTAGTTATTTCAGTTCTAAAATTATATTTAAACAGACAATTCATTCCTTATTATGTTTTGTATGATGTTTATTAGATTTTGCCTGGGCAAGGTAACAGATAATGACTCTTAAACAGAAATTATGAAACCAACCACAAAGCAGTTTATAGAATGTTTTGATGATGCATCTTTGTCAAAAGGGCCTGTAAAATTAAATAGAACAGTGTTCTATAGTATTTAAATTTGAATTAATAATCATCTGTATCTCCACTGATGTGAGCTGTTATAATTTTTGCTTTGTAGAGTATATTTCTAAGAAGGGGTCAAGAAGAGAATAACAGTTTACCTATCAGATTTCTTACTGAAAAAGGCAATATTTCTGATAACTTGATTTTACCTCAAATCATCATTTTTTGTTAATTATAGATTGCTATATTCCTAAAAATAGCAATATGATATAGTGAAAGTGGTTGTTGGCAAGTCTAATATATTTGACTTGATTGTTGTTGAGTTGCTAAGTCATGTCTGACTCAACCAATCAAATGTCCTAACGTTGGTGAAAAAGTATTCTTTAGAATTAGGTAAACAGATACGTGGACTTAGCCAACTTACAAACTTATCTCAAGTAAAATTCTTGGGCCCTCATTTTACAAAAAGAGTATACTTGAACATCAACCTCATCAACAGGGTGTTCTATGCCTATTCTTACAGAAGGGGCTGCTCTGCACACACTTATGAGAGGACAGCTTTCTATAACAGGCAACATTCCAAATACAAACACACAGGAGTGTCCTGAAACTGTAAACTGATTCCTAAACACAAGGTCCGTTTAAGAAGGAGAGCTTCAAATTGTGAGTGGCTCTCACATGCTCAGTTGGAAATTCTCCTCATACTGGCTGGGATTTCAGAGTACATCGACACAGAGAAAGCAGTTGTTCCCACATCTTAAAATAGCACACGTTGAACGTTTAACCTTTCTGCTGCCCAGTCAGTGTTTAATTACTATTTTACATCTAAACACACACACAATCTCCATTTTTCATTTCTCATTATTAAATAGAACATAGATAGAAGTAAAGCAAACTCACTGATCTTTAAAAATAGGAAACTACAGAAAAAAAGTATTTTTAGGAATTTAAATGAATATGTCAACTGGTCAAATTCAAAATTTTTGTTAAAACATCAGTCCTTCAAAATGACTCTATTTTAAAGTGATTGCTGTTTAGTAAAAAGAGTTGGTACCTTTTTAGATTATTAATGATGAGGGAAAATTTTGTTTTCTAATCCTGATGTTATATTTAGCAACTTACTAAATCTCTATAGAGGACATGAACTCTTGGGGAGCTTAGAATAACTGTCTCCCCAAGATGTGTCACATGTCCATTGTTTATAAGTAACCTAGTTTATTTACTAGATACTGTCAATATCTCCTCCTAGCATTATAAACACCCATTACTGAAGTTTAGTCCGTCAGATTGCCCTAAACATAGTGGCTTTTTTCTATTTTCCTAAGGAATATTTACAGACCTAAAGTTTTCTCCATGTCAGAGTTATATATAATTACCCCATCATAACCTGGTGTTCTGCATCACCAGACTGATACAAGAGCAAATTGAAAATATTCTGAAAAAAATTTTCCCAAAGTTCCCAAAAGCAAAACTTAAATTTGCCAGTATATCAGCAACTATTTATGTAGCATCTACATTGCATCTTAAACTATTCTCATAGTATTTATATTGTGTTAAGTAATATAACTAATCTAGAGATTATTTAAAGTGTATAGGAGGATGTACTTATGTTAAATGCAAATATTATGCCATTTTATACAAGGGACTTGAGCATCTACGGATTTTCATATCTTTGGTTGTCCAGGAAACAATCCCCTATAGATACAGAGGAGTTGATTGTACTAGGATTCAAAAATACAGGGTCAATATTTAAAATCTGAATTGGAATGGCTAAACAATTAACATTCAAGTCTTCATGTTTAAGGTAGCCATATGTAGCCCCTGCACTGAGAATGGGGTGAGAAAAAAACTTGGCAGTTAAAAATAAATTTAAATAGCTGCTTGATTGTATACATATTATATACAACTTTTTATTTTTTAGGTTTGAAATATGTTTGGATTTATTTTTTATTTTTTCTTTCATCTGGGGAAGCAAATGGGTGATGACAGTAAACAATATGATAGGCTGCTCAGAGAGGGAGGATCATGTCCTTGATGCCAAAAACCCAAAGGCAATGCTTCAGCTCTTCTCTCAGCTGCCCCTACGACCTTGGGTAAGTCCCTCAGTGACTCTGATAAGCATTGACTTCACCTCTAATTATCTGCACACTTTTCTTTTACGGAGATTACATTCAGTATACGGGCATTTTTTTTGTGATAGAGAAAAAGATCTCCTGGTAAGTAGATACATCAAATCCCATCTGAGAGTGTGACAGGTTCCATGGCGTTACACTGCGTGTGGGCACTGATCCTGCCAGGAATAGAGTGACCTGCTGTCTGAGCCCACGGAAGTAACCCGAAGGAGCGCTCCAAACGCACTCTGCCAGCGTTCCCCTCCTGGGGAAATTTCTCACTCAACGACTGGGGAGCGATAACTACTTTTCACCCTGGCCTTCTCACCACTTGCACGATGTTTATCCCATTTCAAGATGCCATCTGTGGTGTTTTTCAACTTCGTTATCTCAGAGGTTGAAGGCATCATGCATAACTAGACTATTTATTATGAACACATCTGGCATTTTTGGAATTGTCAAAGAAACTGACAGCACCTATAGCCTAATGACTTCTTTCTACATTTTACTGTCTTTGACAGAAAAACTGCAGTTGAAGTTGGCACTTGTAAAGTTAAATAAAGGATGCCATAGCCATGGGCATCATTCGTAAAAGCAAAGAAAATAGGAAATTCTGCATTTACATAAACATGATAGTAAGAGTAATTTATAATGTTTTCTCTCTTTGCAGAAATGCAACTCTGTGGATGTAGATGTATACGTACAGAAGATTGTGTGGCTCTGTTAGAAATTATGCCCTGCTTTTCTGTTTGAATTTTGTTATAATTTCTGCTGTTCGGGGATTTACAAAGTTTTTTTTTTTTTTAATCAGAAAGCTGTACAATCTTCTCAATTTATATATAAGCAACTCCTTCACTCCTCTCCAGTATTGTTTTGCTCATTGGTAGGACTAGATAAGTATCTGATCTCTTCACTGGACAATATATGCTTCTTTGAAAGACTGATGCTGAAGCTAAAGCTCTAATACTTTGGTCACCTGATAGGAAGAACTGACTCATTGGAATAGACCCTGATGCTGGGAAAGATTGAAGGCAAAAGGAGAAGAGGCCGGCAGAGGATGAGATGGTTGGATGGCATCACCGACTCAATGGACATGAGTTTGAGCAGGCTCTGGGAGTTGGTGATGGACAGGGAAGCGTGGAGTGCTGCAGTCCATGGGGGTGCAGAGTCTGACACGACTGAGCAACTGAACTGAAGTGACTGCTTCTTTTTCGGCAGATATTACAATGTGTTCATCAATATACGCCACAGTGATTTATCCCTTATCTTAAAGAAAGCTGAAAATTAAATTCTTATTAAATTAAAAATAAGTATAAAATGTTTTAAATGAAAAGATAGAATGACATCTTAAGAGTTTTATTTTTAACCTAACACTAACCATTTAAGCAAACAAAAATCACACAACAAATATTTCTATTTTTAGTCATGTGTAATGATGGGAGATTTCTTTCCCTATTTCACACAAGATAATACTGCACAAAGTATTTATTGATATCTAAGAGCTGAAATATAATAAACTGATTAGAAAAGTAATTGAAATATAAAGCTATTTTCAACTATATTATCAGTTCTGTACATTCATAGTGGAAAAAAAAAAACCATTGATAACATCAATTACCTAGAAAGAGTTTGATTTCTTCTCTCCTGCATAATTTTAAAATATTTACTGCAAATCAATTTCTGAAAAGCAGAAATATTGTACTAATAAAGTCTTAGAATTGAGCAATTTTCCTACTATATATTATCAGACTATTATGAACTATTGAAATCATAGGTTACAGAGTTAGATATTTTAATCAATAATAATAAAACAGCTGAAAGAAAGAACAAAGAGAAACAACTTTATTTAAAACCAATCAGAGCATTTAATTGGTTTGAACTCTAAAACCAATTCTTTTTTATTATTAAATATATACATACCTTAGCTACTGGTTTTTAGAAAAGTAAAAGACTTCAAAAAACTAATTATCTCTAAAACCTCTATCCTTGCACCATGCTTCACTGAAAAATATTAAAAATTAATTCTGCTGCACTTTTTAACAGAATGTGTCATATGTAAGTCTAGTCTCTTTTATTTTTACTTTTATTTCCTTCTCTCCTTTTTTACTGTTTATTGAAGTAACTTACAAGTCTCTATTCTTACAAATCCCCCACAGTTTTTCTTATTTTGATTCTAATCCATAAGATTGTCAAGTGCAAGAATTTAAAAGCAGTTATTTGAATAGACTCTCAGTACTTAAATATTATGTTGACCAAATTTGATTAGCCTGACTTAATCCCTTGAAAATGATCTTGGAGGTAAAAAAGACAAAACAGAAGAATTTAAACACTATGTAAAAATCCAAATAAACAAACAAACAAAAAACTCAGTTTAAGGAAAGTGAAAGTTGCTCAGTCTTGTCCGACTCTTTGCTATTCCATTGACTTGGCCCTCTAGGTTCCTCTGTTCATGGAATTCACAAGGCAAGAATGCTGGAGTGGGTTGACATTTCTTTCTCCAAGGGATCTTCCCAACCCAGGAACTGAACCCTGGTCTCCTGCATTGAAGGCAGTTTCTTTACCATCTGAGCCACCAGGGAAGCCCTCACTTTAAGAAAAAAGCTATTTAATTAGTCAGATACATGTATCTTCCAATCATGTGAGGAAATGTGGTCAGTTTTCTCAGTATAAGTCAAGTACTCAAATACACATTTTAAATTCATATGCAATTTCTGTTGAAATGGCACTCAGTAACTATGTAGGTGACTGATTACTTTGCAAGAGAAGAATGCAAAAAGGAACTGATATTTAATCCCTTTGTGGCACTAATTTAATTTTCTCCTAAACAATATACTGATTAGGATTTTTTAAAATGTGTTAAATGTCTATGGTTTGCTCTGTAACATTGATTTTGAAAAATGAAAAAGGTAAAAACAAAATACCAACTTTGCATACATGCATGCTAAGTCACTTCATTTGTGTCCTAACTCTGTGTGACTGTATCCTGCCATGCTCCTCTGTCCATAGGATTCTTCAGGCAAGAATACTGTAGTGAGTTGCCATGCCCTCCCCCCAGGGGATCTTTCCAACCTAGGAATGGAACCTTTGTCTCCTGCAACTCCTGAATTGCAGGTGGATTCTTTACAGCTGAGCCACCAAGGAAGCCCATATCACCTTAAAGCTTATTTTCTTGGTTGTATGAATGACCACGTTTAAAAAATAAAAGAAGAGAAAAACAACTGCTAGCATATCCTAGAGTTGTGCTCCATTGTATCAAATGCATTTTGAATTGCTAAACCTTAAAACTAGTTGGAGAACAAAATGACAACACATCAAATTATTAGCTGAATATAGCGCTAAAGGAAGAATATTCTGAAAAGAAGATTGGCTGTTCAAAGATAAAAGAACATTAGGGTCAACCATTAATGCCAAAGGCAAGCAAAGACAGTTCCAAATATTGCAGTTAATATGCACTAATAGTGGGTTATAGCTGGATTCAGGCCGATGCAGGTGCATGTTAGCAGCTGCAAACAAAACACATATACACACACATTCACACATAGACATGTACCCAGAGCATAATATAAGCTAGCTTTCTTGAAATGTAGAGAACAAACCACTGTAAACAGAGAAACCTCAAAACATAATGAGCTCATATAAATGCCTGAGCACTAGCTTTCTATCTCCTTGTGATTGTTTAACTCATAACAGCCCAAGAATTTAAATCATACAATGGACACATACTTAATCTGGAATTCTAGGAGAAAATTCATTCTCTGAAATACTTTCTAGTTGGACTTTGAACAATGTATCTAATTTTTCCTTGCACCAGTTTTTTTTATTTTATAAAATGCTACAACAGTTGAATGTGTCACAAACACATGTTACTTGGAGTGCATCTAGTCATAGGTATGCATATAAAAAATGCTTGATGCATAGTGTCAAATAAATTTTAATTATTTTATTATTACTCCACTGTTAATAGTTTTGGTGAAAAACTGAAAATAACAAAATTCCAATTTATCAGAAATTTTACTTGAATTTATACGAGCATACTTTTTCACTTATTTTCCAGTGAATAATATTTTATTAGAGTTTTAAATAACTCTAAACATAGCTATAGAATCAATAAAAGAAGAATACTTCCTGAAGCTATCTGACCAATCAAAAATAAATACAGTCCTATACAACTACAAAATGAGCATTTACACAAAGACAGTTACTAATTCAGGTTAGACAGGAATGAAATAAGGCAAGTTTGTAAACAAAGGATTTTCACAGAAGTAAGAACCACCAACTCAGGCAAATACCTTACCTTTGCTAGCAGAATATCCAAATTATACTTAACTTTAAATATATTTTTCTTTGAATTTGTTTCCTATTGCTGTGGCTCAGTTCAGTCGCTTCAATCATGTCCGACTCTGTGCGACCCCATGGACTGCAGCACGCCAGGCTTCCTTGTGCATCACAAACTCTTGGAGCTTGCTCAAACTCAAACTCCATTAAGTTGGTGATGCCATCCAACCATCTCATCCTTTGTCATCCCCTTCTCCTCCTTGCCTTCAATCTTCTCCATCATCAGGGTCTTTCCCAATGAGTCAGTTCTTCGCATAAGGGGGCCAAAGTATTGGAGTTTCAACTTCAGCATCAGTCCTTCCAATGAATATTTAAGAATTATTTCCTTTAGGATTGAGTGGTTGGAGCTCCATGCTGTCCAAGGGACTCTGAAGAGTGTTCTCCAACATCACAGTTGACAAGCATCACTTTTTCAGTGCTCAGCTTTCTTTATAGTCCAACTCTCACATCCATATATTACTGGAAAAACCATAGCTTTGACTAGATCGACCTTTGTCACCCAAGTAATGTCTCCACTTTTTAATATGCTATCTAAGTTGGTCATGGGCGAAGGAAATGGCAACCCACTCCAGTGTTCTTGCCTGGTGAATCCTGTGGACAGAGGAGCCTGGTGGCCTGCTGTCCATGGGGTCGCACAGAGTCGGAGACAACGGAAGCAACTTAGCATGTATGCATGTATTAGAGAAGGAAATAGCAACCCACTTCAGTATGCTTGCCTGGAGAATCAAAGGGACAGAGGAGTCTGGTGGACTGCCATCTATGGGGTCACGCAGAGTCGGACACAACTGAAGTGACTTAGCAGCAGCAGCTAGGTTGGTCATGGCATTTCTTCCAAGGAGCAAGCGTCTTTTAATTTCATGGCTGCAGTCACCATCTGCAGTGATTTTGTAGCCCCCAAAAATAAAGTCTCTCACTGTTTCCATAGTTTCCCCATCTGTTTGCCATAAAGGGGTGGGACCAGGTTACTGTGGTGGTGGTTTAATCATGAAGTTGTGTCTGACTCTTGTGACTTCATGGACAGTAGCCCACCAGGATCCTCTGTCCTTGGAATTCTCCAGGCAAGAATACTGGAGTGGGGAGCCATATCCTTCTCCAGGGGGTCTTCCCACCCAGGGCTTGAACTCACATTGCCGGCACCCCCTGCGTTGGTAGGCAGATTCTTTACCACTGAGCCACCAGGGAAGCACTTCTTATTGCTGCTGTGACAACTTACCACAAATTTATTATTTTATAATTTTGCAGGTTACATGTCTGAAATGCCATCCGACCATCTCATTCTCTGTTGTCCCTTTCTCCCCTTCTCCTCCATCTCCTTTGACTCAATGGACATGAGCTTGAGTAAACTCTGGGAGCTGGTGACAGACTGGGAGGCCTGGCGTGCTGCAGTCCATGGGGTCTCAAAGAGTCGGACATGACTGAGCGACTGAATCGAACTGAAATGTCTGAAATGAGTCTTGCTGGGGAATATTCCTTCTGAAAGTCTTGGAGGAGAATCTAGTTACTTGCCCTTCCCAGTCTAGAGATTTTCTGCTTTCTGAGACCCATGGCCCCTTCATCCATCTTTAAAGCCAGCACAATGAACCAAGTCCTTCTCATCCTGCCAATACTTTCGTTGTCTCCCTCTTACAATTCTAAGAATCTTTGTGATTACACTGGGGCCACTGGGATAATCCAGAATATTCTATTTTAAGACTGAATGATTAGCAAAGAATTCCATCTGCAACTTTAATTTCCCTTTGTGGTAAAATTTATCACAGATTCCAGTGATCAGCATGTGAACATCTTTGAGGGGTCGTTACCCTGTCACCCATCTTTCAACTATTCTGGAGGTACTTTTATGTTCAGTACACCATAATATTTGAATATGTTTTAAATATGTACTCACATGCTTAAAAGCTCTATATATACATATATCTTTCTGAAGAGTAACAAAATAAGGAAAGGAAGAGAGATTGGCTGACATATATTATTTTAGGCTGACGTGTTATTTTTTTATACAACTTTAAGACTCAGACCTGATCTGAATGACCGCTCTGAAAAGGTGGCATTTGAAAAGTGACTTGGAGAAAATGAAAAATTGAAAACAGAAATTAAAGAAACAATGTCAAGCAGAGAGAACAATAGCTTCAAAGCTCCTGAAGAGGGGGAAAAAAGTGTTCAGTGTATTTTAGGAATAACTAAGAGGAAAGGACAGTCTGGCTGGAACGGAGTGAGACAGGGTTAATGCGGAGGGGCTGAGTTGGAAGAAAGGGTAGAATGCAAGGAGGTTTGTCACTTAACTAGAAGTGAGACATACTCGAGCAGAGGAGACTCATGATTAGATAAACAGCACTATGGTTGATGTGTGCAGAAGAAACTACTGTAAGCCAAAGTGGGAGGCAGGAAGATGACTTTGGGAGTTATAACAATAACCCAGGTGAGAAATAGCAGTGGCTCAGACTGTGGTGTAAGCAGAGAAAGTAAAGAAACATGTAGGATTTCAGACCTTTGCAAAAGAAGGGATAACACAATTTATTAGTGGGACAAATTTGGAATCAGAAGGAAAAAGAGGCAGTGGTGGGGAATCCAAGACACCACCAAGATTTTTATCCTGAGCAACTAGCTCAAACAGGACAAACTTTAGGGGAAGCAGGTTTGGAAGGAAAACTTGAGAGCTCCATTTCTGGACACATTATGCTCATAGACACCTATGACTTACCTGCCAGCAGATGATACTGGTTACCTAACAATATTCATTCTCTGTTCTTTATTAAGAGGTCTAAATTTTAGCTGGGCATAATTTTTAGGCCCTCTTTAAACCTGACATGGCTCTGTGACTTATTCTCTTTTCTATAGTGGTTTAGCTAGTGCTTAACTAAATACATATCTAAGAAAAGATATTGACTAGGCAGCCAATCACTGTACATGACTCTGTGTTCAAGGGAGAGTTCAAGGGTAGTGAAATGCAAGGTGGAGTCTTTAGCATCTAGATGGTATTTGAAGCCAGGAGTAGGAAAAACTGCTGACATCCCAGATTTTCTTCAGGAAAAAAAAAAAAAAAAATCTATGTTTCCACACTCATGAGTCTACTCCACTATGATGAAATGGGCACTGAATTAGGATGGCTTTGCCTTGCTTTTTTTCCCTTTATTGCCACTCCACAGACTTGTAACACTATAACAGAAGACTCATGTATCCTTCAGGCCCAGAGAAGGAAAATGATCTTTGGCCTTGAAAGAACAAGTTATCTTATTTCACCATTATTTTACTATACAGGCTTCCCAAGTGCCACAGTGGTGAAATCTGCCTGCCAATGCAGGAGACACAGGAGACTCTAGTTTGATCCCTGGGTCAGGAAGATTTCTTGGATGAGGAAATGGCAACCCACTCCAGTATTTTTGCTTGGAAAATCCCATGGACAGAGGAACCTGGAGGGCAACCCATCCATGGGGTTGCAAAAAGTCAGATGTGACTAACTAATAGCACTGCACATTTTACTATACAGAGATCAGGTTCTTTTTCACTTTCTACTTGTATATTTAAGATTATTGTCTTAATGCTAACTACTAGGGACTTCTCTCTACCAGAGGACACATGAAGTATTCAAAAGGCAGCGATGTTCTGTTTGACCAGACAGTATCTATATTTAATAAAATTTGAGTAGTTTCGATAAAGTTGTATCTTTCTGGAAACCATCAAACCCCACAATGCTCCCTTGTGCTGCTCATCCACACATGCATACGACTGAATTCGTACTGATGGGTATTCAAATTTGAGAGTTCAAGCTAAAAATCATTCTTCTTGGCAGAACTGAACCTTTATGCAAAAATTACACAGTATGTTTTTTCTTTAAAATGCATTTGCTTGAGTACTTCAGCCACTGAAACTTCACAATGAATCTTGATAGCCTAAATCCATGCATCTTTCATCACTGAGGCCTTGGAGAAGACATCACTAGGTATCTCTTCGACATGCATGACATCTATCTTTCTACAGATACTACAAGAGATGGAAGGGAACAAAGTTTCACCAGACTGGAAGCCAGGACTTGAATCCAGTAATCTCAATGGACCATGAAAGTTAGAGGCGGTTTGGATGTTGAGGATTGTAGCATTTCAGGACATAACAGTCACAAAGACAGTTTGGTCTTTGAATTTCTGTTATGTAATTAGCTCAACTTACCTGACATTAGGGCTTCCCAGGTGACTCAGTGGTAAAGAATCAGCCTACCAACACAGGAGCCACTGGAGAAGCAGGTTCAATCTCTGGGTTGGTGAGATCCCTTCTAGGAGGAAATGGCAACCCACTCCAATATTCTTGCTGGAAAAATTCCACGGACAGAGGAGACTGGTGGACTGGAGTCCATTGGATCACAAAGAGTCTGACATGACAGCACTGATGCACACACCCTGACATTAATGTATCTTTTGAAAACCTTGTATCTTGGGTCTACAAACAAAGCATAGCCTGGGCTACTTTTTCTCCTCTAGTAAGGGACCCTGGAATTAAAAACCATTAAATAAGTTTCTCCTTATTATTATTACACTTGTGATTTAAAATCTATTGAAGAATTTTGACTCACAAAATCTTACATAATAAAGTCCTTCAATAATCCACTGTTGGAAAAATATATCAAATTAAATATAATCACAGACATAGCTTATTGTATATCAATATGTGTATACCAAGTGTATATAAGTAATTTTATTGAGCCATGAATCTGAATACCAACTGAATTGGGTTGTTTCCAGATTCACTCAGCATTTTATGAAACCTATTATTCTTACCTGACATTACTTCAGTATAACAGACCACAGTGACATTTGATTACATTCCATTTTATTATTGCTTTGTAGCAAATTGTTCTCACCAATAAGTGATAAAAATACAGAGGCAATTGCAGTACAGACATGAAGAGATGCATTCCCTTTTTTGTGTGGTAAGAGTGTCCAGAAGTAGGTGAACAAAATGGACTTGAGCACTTTATTTAGCTCATCTTGACATAATCACATTACAAATACAAAACTCATATATTTTACAAGCTAGATTAAAACACATTTATAAACTCATATTTATTTTTAAATCGTTTTCACTACTTTATCTGTAATTTAAAAACTAAGTAAATATGTAACATATTAGCTAAAATGTAAGTTTATACCCCAGATAAACTGTTAGAATACTGTAAGGACACAAGCAATTTATCCTAAATACAGACACTCACATGTGCTCATTTTTGTTGTGACAGTATTCAGTATATTTATAGTGGAGGAATACTCCCTGCAATAAATATCCACAAGCTATTTGAAAATCATACATTTTCCACTTCTCTTTTTGATAAATATCTCCTGGCAGTGAGGAAATGCAACGGTGTAGATTTGATTTATGTGTTCAATTCTTTTAACATTTTTGTTTTTCCATGATTGTCATAAGGTCATGATTACATTTACATCCATATATATCTGTGTAGGGGTCTATGTGTGTGCCTTGCTTTTCCATTTAAATACTAGCTGTACAGAAAAAAAAAGTTAAACTTATAAGAATGTTTTAATTTAATCAATTAAGACTCAGTGTATAAATCAATCTATGATGCAGGAGACCCAGGAGACGGGGGTTCGACCCCTAGGTCAGGAAGACCCCTGCAGGAGGAGATGGCAACCCATTCCAGTATTTTTGCCTGGAGAATCCCATGGACAGAGAAGCATGGTGGGCTACAGACCATGAGGTCACAGCGAGTTGGACACAACTGAAGTGACTGCGCACCCATGCATGCAAGACACTTTCCAAATTCTGGACAGTCCTTCACTATAAATTAACCTTAATAAATTTAAATAGTTATATCTTGTAAATGATTGGCATGCATTTGACTTTACATTTTTATAAAGTTGTAACAGTTGTATCCTTCCTGCTATGCCACAAAATGTTATACTGAGACTGTTGTTATTCTGTTTAAACTCATTTCCTACTATCCAGATGGTAACAACATTGGGCCCATGTAACTAAAATGTTTTGTTTTGTTTTCTTAATACTTCACAAGGGGACATAGGGCTTTATCATTCACATCTCTTATCCTTCTCAAAGAATACTCTTTTACTCAAAATAATATGACTATATTCTTTTATTTATACTTGACAGAACAGAGCAGTACCACCAAATTGAACTATTTCTTGGCAATAACCATTATCCCTGTTTGGGAACATCATGGCCTGCAGCATCAATGTTTATGAGAACAAAATACATTTATTTTTGTTACCGATTCCCAACTATCTATTTTCACTAGAAAATGACTCTATAATTTATGTAAGTATGGAATATGTGTAGCTTGCTACCTGTATTTCAGAAATCTTCTATAGTGTATGTAAGCTGAAAATGAATGTCAATTTGAAGAACCCCATAGGCATTATTTTAAGTTAATTTAATTTCTCTGATGAAAGGATGAAATGTCTTTATTGGTCAGTCCTCACAATTTAGCATTCCAGCATTTTATTAAATATTTTAATGTCAATATCTGTGTAATGACTTGCAGAATCCAATAAAATCAAAATAAAAGCAATAATATGGAAGGGAAAATGAACCTAAATGGTTAAAATAAAAACAAAGAAAATCGGAAAAAGAGTTTGAAATATTGTTTCATTCTCTAGCTCTCTCAGTTTGGTATCCAAAAAACAGATACAAAGTGATCTCAAGAAGCTGTAGTGAGGAATACATAAGGAAATCTACATAAAAGTTAAATATAGAATGTGGCCTTTTGGGGACAATCACTACAAGCTTTAAAAAATATTTAAAAGCAAAAAAGATAGCATATGACAAAACAAAAGCACAACCGGAACAGAACTACTCATTTCCCACTCCAAATAGTTTTTGCTATACTGTCTGTCACAAATGGGCCTTTTTTATCTCATTTGCATATGAGGAAATTGGATGTGATCATTTCTACATCCCGGTATAAGTTAGAAAAAAAATGATAACACATTTTATATACATATATATAATAAATATATGTATTTTATATATGTATATTTTGGGTAGCATTTCCTTCGTTTTTTTGGTAGCTAATATATATTTTTTCCAATTCACTTTACACCATTTTCTCACAACAAGTGTATACTTCCTTCAATAATGATCTTTCTTACAATGCCATGCCCACATTTTACCCTGCATTAAAACTTCTATTTTTAATTTAAAAAATTAATCCAACTAATACTTTCTTAGAGACATAACTACATTCTTGAGATACTTTGCTTTCAAATGACAAAAAGCAGCTAAACTGACAGAACCCAAAGTATAAATTCAAATCCAACTATTTTTAGAACAGCTTTTTTCCATTATGTTCATACCACTGAAATTTATAATTTGCATAATATACATCTAAAATAACATAAACTGACCAATGATTCCCATATACCTATCTTAATAATCATGAAAATAATAGTAACAGTAAAGAGTGGCATTAAAAATCAATCTGCTACTATGTTTTTGAAACTTGTTAATTCCAGAATCTATATTAATTACTTTACAATTATTAACTTATCAATTATTGAATGCTTTCAGGACTTCTAAAATAAGAACTCAAACAAATTATATACAAGACATTTAATAGTAACCTAAATGTATATTGTAGTTGCTTCAATAATTTCAGCTACTCAAATATAATTAAAGTATTATTTTACATAATCTACATTAAACTAGTTAGGGTGCTAGCATCTCAATAGTGAAAATAAACAGTCTTGAAATTAGATTTACCATTGGATAAAGTTATTTTTAAATAATGAGGTTCATGTGAATACTTCATATTAATCTATGGATTTCATATAAGTGGAAAAATAAATCTCAAAAGTATTAGAATATGCTATATAAAATTATAATTAGGACCTTAAAAATAAAAACAAGATGTAATTTTTAATCCAACAAAATGATTTAAAATGTTAGGATATGTTCTAAGTTAAATATTAACAAAAGTTGATGAATGAATAATACAAAAGGCTTTGGAATGAAAAAAAAAAGGTCAATGTGGGAATATGTTATCTCATCTATTCACTGTATAAATGTGAATTTGTTTAGCCATTTTGTATGACAGTTTGAAGATAGCTCAGTTCAGTTCAGTCACTCAGTTCTGTCCGACTCTGAGACCTCATGAATCTCAGCGTGCCAGGCCTCCCTGTCCATCACCAACTCCTGGAGTTTACTCAAACTCATGAAAATAGCTACAAAAATTTAAAATGCCAATGAACTGTTCTGTGTTAGCTGTTCTGGGGAAGTAGCTACACATGTGTATAAGGAACATGTTTAAGAATGTTTATGAAAAGACTTCAGATATAAGACTCTGTTGATGAGAATATGAATGATGTACTCATTCCATGGTATATGTAATGTAACATGTTAGTTGCTCAGTTGTGTCCAACTTTTTGTGACCCCGTGGATTGTAGCACAACAGGCTCCTCTGTCCATGGACTTCCTCACGCACGAATACTGGGGTGGGTTACCATTCCCTTCTCCAGGGGGTCTTCCCAACCCAGGGACACAACCCACGTCTCCTACATTGCAGACAGATTCTTTACCATCTGAGTCTCCAATCTGACATATAAATACCAGAATATATAGACTTCTAAAAGGAACCAAGTAGATCTAAATGGGTTAACATTTAAATATTGCCAAGATCTTTTCATGGAAATGAAAAAGTAGAATTTACAGAAAGAAACCTACCAAACTGATACCAGAGATTACCACTAAATGGGATGGGGGCAGGATTGGGTGAGGAGTTGGTGAGGACTGTGTGAGCATCCTAAAGCAAGACCCACTGCAAATGTCCCCCATTGGGGACAGATCAGGATATAAGAACAATAAAATTGTGCTGAAATTTCCTCAGAGGATTTGGTGCTTATGAGCAGCCCATCTCCTTAGATTAGCCTTAGATTTCACATATTTATCTGAGAAAAATGCAAGTGGTAGTTACTCAGTTGTGTCTGACTATTTGCGACCCATGGACTACAGTCCACCAGGCTCCTCTGTTCACGGGATTCTCCAGGCAAGAATACTGGAGTGTGTCACCATTTCCTTCTCCAGGGGATCTTCCTGACCCAGGGATATTTACCTGAATGTAGTCATTATTTTCCCCTTCCCATCGAAGGCCATCTTATTCAATTCTTCCCAAAGCTATTCCTTTTCCATTCATGAGGCAACAAATATGAAGAGCTTCAGCTGGTTCTGTGAATTACTGCATTTAAGATTCAGTTTTTCACATACCAGTTTCCAAAGTAATTAACATGCTTCATAGTTTGTCAACAATAGACAATAAATCCTCCCTCAAGTTTCCCAAGTTCCTTCCCCCTGAAGAGAAAGGCTGAATGTGGGAGCAAGTGGCTAATGCGATTACCTACACTGAGATACCTACCTGACATTTTACCTAAAAGCACCTCCCTCTGTGAAGGAAGAGAGGAAGTGCAAAGAAACCCTCTCATTTCCACTTGCCTGGGTAATTGATCTTCCATTCCCACCCTTGCATTGCATAAATCCAACACATTACTTACAAAAAGTGTATTATTCAGATTCTCTTAAATAGGAAGTTAAGTGGTTACTCCTTCTGGAGCCAGACTGCATGGGTTTGAAATCTGAATCAACCACCTGCGGCAGCACTGGGCATACCACCTATTATTTGGACATCTCAGTGCCCTCATCTGTAAAATGTGACTTCCTGAAATGTGCTTATGTTTTTATCAGTTTTAAATGAAATAAAACCTGTAATAGCCTTGACTACTAGAAAACAAGGTTATTTTCTAAATAAGTTTTAAAAACAGACTTTAAAACCATTTGTACTTTAAGTGGAGACATTATTTTATAAGGTTTCATACACTTCATTTAATATTAGACATGAATAGTATCAACCCAAGTTATAGAGTTGCATGATATTACAGAAGGAGAAATTGAACACAAAGCCAGGAAAATGGATGTTTATGTTATCAGAAGGCACAGTAGTCACTTACATAAAAGTTAAATACAATAAAAGAGTGAGTGGAAGAAACAGAAAATAACTCTGGTAAATGTGCAGGAACATGCAGAGTTCTTATTTGATCCCATCAGTTTTCAGGGTATTTGTCCTTTAGAGCTCACAAAATGGAACGGTTTAAAATTGTCACTGACCACAATAAGGGTTAGTACTTTTTAATCCATAACATCTAGTGTTCACTTTTTTTTTTTTTGCAGGCATACTATAAAAGTGATTAGTGTTCTAACTCCTCAGAAGTGAGAACTTGTTTATGGTTCTATTTCCATGCATGGCCTGTGATAAACTGATCCCAGAGAATAGCTGAAATAGGGGAAGGGCAGACTATTCAATACGTATATATACTTTCACATACTGCAAAGAAAAATTCTGTGACCTCTGCCAAGTCCATTGATCACGATCCCAGAAAATGACATCCATTCTGCAAGATCTTCCTATAAAATAAAATTATAAATAGCCACTATCTTTTGAATTGAAATGTGCAGCACTTACTTAAGGGTCTGTCTCCATGTGGGTATGGTTGTGTAATAAATTATAACTTTGTTTTAACCTCAGTTCTAAATGAATTAAAGGCACAAATCTGGTAAAAATTAATATTGTTTTGAAAAAATGCAATTGACATGAGCATTGACATGAAATGTCACTTAATTTAACTTATAGGCATTTACATAATAAAGAATGCAGTTAAATATATCCAGCTCCAAAACGGCCTTTTAGGTTTATTGCACATAAGGAAACATAATGGATTTGTTACTAAACTCTTACATTATACTATAGCTTTCACCTTTAACAGATGTGCAAGTCAAGCTTATCTTTACTGAATATTTTCATTTTCATTTGCAAAGTTGAACCAATGTGTATCATCCTTCTTCCTATGCTACATGATAGATCTCATGAGTTTTAACAAGAGTATCTAGTCATGCAGTGAAATGCTGAAAGGTGTACAATTCATTCTGAGCTGTTTATTACCCCCAATATACAGTCAATTATTTTTTGCAATCAAAGAATTTAAAAACCTCCAACTCTAACACAAATACATGAGGATGGCACATTTCAACCTTGACCAGAACACTGCAAGTTTGCCAATAAACTACACAAAACTCTTTGTCTGTACATGGCAATCCCTTTTAAATCACTTGGAAAACAAAAAGCCAGTAGCTGCTATTAGCAAGCTGTTGACATTTCTTTGGGAGCTGTGACTTCTTTTACAGTGTTCTGGCTATAATTTTGAACTAACTTAAGCCTATGATCTTCTATATGTCTGCAAGTCTGTTTCCATTTTTAGTTGCAGGGTGATATGTATTACAATTAGAGAGTCTTATTTATCACCTCATGTTCAGATCCTTTTGAACGACAGAGTATGTTACAGTGAAGAGTATAAAGTTACTGAAAATATATATTTTGAATTGTACTTTCTAATACTGAAATGTATTTCCACAACACATTACAATTAACACAAATGTATATTTTTAAGGACAAATGAATAAAACATTCAGATACAAATATGCTCTTAAGATAACTAATTTTTTTTTCCTAGACAAGAAGTATGTACGACTTGTAGCCAAACTTTTAAAAAATCATATTGATATATATTACCGATATATATTTTCTCATAGTCAATTCCCTAATAAATACTGCCACTTCTCATACACATTTCCAAAACTGCTTTCCTTCTATCGTAACAGGCAAATGCATTTGTATCACAAATTGTTTTTGCTGAGAGCCTTCCTTTTTCCCTCTCTTTCTTGTCATCAACCATCATACTATACCTGGGAAAAAATCTCTTACTACTATGATCCCCTCATCCCTGGAAAGTAACAGCTTGGGGTGCAAGACCTGAGCTGGATCTAGTATTTGAAGAATATGAGCTGAGTGTAGAGATAGGATAAGACTTGTTCTTGAAATACAAGATAAAGAGAAAAGATCAGAACTGAAAACATAACCCAGCAGACCGCCTGACTGATATGACAGTATAAAAATCAAGCTAGAAAAAGTACCCATCTATCCATCCATCTATCCACTTAACAAATTTTCTTCACATCTCCATAGAGAAAAATTCTCTGTTCTCTTTAAACACATATCAAGTAAATAAAAAAATAAAGATCAGTAAAGATAAGTGCTATGAATGAAATTAAACAGATAACTTTTCAGAGAGTGACTGGTGTAGGGCAGGAAATAGGGTGCAGAGTAGCTTCAGATAGAATTGTCAAGGCCCCTATGAGGTCACTACTTTTGAACTGAAAATTGAATGAGAAGGAACCAGCCATCAAAAGATTATGGGAAGAAAAACCAGACATTGCCTATCTCCTTTCTTATATCATGTCTCTTCTAAAGTATACATTTTTCTTATATTAGCATTATTTAAATTGGGGTGTTAAAACTGCCACTAGCCATGTGACAGTTACGACTTTGTAATAACACTGTGCATGTTGTGAACTCACTTGCTATTACTGATGTCATGACGGCACAACTTCACAAGCAAAAACAAAAATAAGAACTGCTTGAGAAAGAAATAGGAGTTAATAGAAATTTGTATAAAAATTTATAGTAACATCATCTGATTGGTAAGATTAAAAATTCACCAACATTAACCTTTAAGAATGATTGTCAATGGTTTGGAAGAATATCCCAGGAACCAGATCAGACCATTCGATTGCCAGTGCTTTTGACATCCAAAAAATGAAAATGAATAGTTAAAAAGTGCTATCTATGGGTTACTCCATCAATGGAAAGTCTAAGAATAACTTAACCAATTTATTTTGCTCTTTTTTCATCTTTTTATGTATGCACAAGAGTAACATGCTTAAATTCCTGTCTAAAAATTCTAATATTAGAAAGGCTCTTTGAGAAGGAGGGGATATGGATACCTGTGGCTGACTCATGTTGATGTATGGCAGAAACCAACACAGTATTATAAGGCAATTATCTTCCAATAAAAAACCACATATTTATTATAAATAGGATCTCTGAATATGGTGCAACAGTTCTAAGTGTTACAAAATAATTGTATGTAGTTTAATCAATTTTTTTCTATTTAATGATACGTAAAATAACCATTCATCTTATAATTGGCGATGTCTTAAATACCGATGTCATTGCTCTTTATGAAACTCTTATGTTTGGTGAATTAGGCATATACGATTCTGACATTTTCAGGATTTTCAACCTAGTGTGGAACAGAAATAATTCAACTGCAAATTAAATAAATTGGTAATTATGTTATGATAATTAGTACAAAGACACCAATAAAAATAATCACGCACAGTGTACACAGGTGTGTCTAGCAGAATGGAGTGGATTGGTGAAAGCTTCCCTATTATAAATCCTCATAACAATTCAGACTATGAGGAAGCATGGATTATCAGAGAAAGCTTGTCAGATGACAAAATCCTAAAACTAAGATTTGAAGGAAGAGTCAGTCATAATAAAGCATAGTAGGAAAGCACTTCAAGGAAAGGAGAGCGTGTATGCAAAGTGTTTGATATATTCTATGAATGCAAACATCTTGCAAACTGTGAACAGTGACGAAAAGGGAGAATTGGCATGGCAAGGTTGAGGCTAAGTGATTTGCATGGCAGAGAGAACCTGTAAGGCATTATAAGCAGTATTAAGAGATTTGTATTTTACTCTATGTGCAAATGGAAGATACTAAGAGGCAGTGAAATCAACAGAATTATGTTTTTAAAAGATCATTATGAATGCCTTGAAGAAACTGGATTTCAGGTGGGCCATGCAAACCTCAAGAGCCAGTAGTGGGCAACCACAATAGTACAAGTGAGAACCAAGTGGTTTAGACCAGGATAGTGGTCGTGGATCTTCCTGACCCCGGGATTGAACCCAAGTCTCCTGCACTGCAGGCAGATTCTTTACTGCTGAGGCACTGGGGAAGCCCCCAGGAGGAGGGCATGGCAACTCACTCCAGTATTCTTGCTTGGAGACTCCCAAAGAGAGAGAAACTTGGCAGGCTACAATAGTGTTGCAAAGAATTAGACATGACGAAGCAACTAGGCACAGCACAGTGGTAGTGGGGACGGAGAGAAAGGGACTCCAGACACAGCTTAGACGTCACAGGACTTACTGATGGATGTGATGAAGGTTGAGGAGACACAAGAACGCCTTTGAAGTTTCTAATTTAAGTGTTCAAATGTATGACAACACCAATACCTAAAATGGTAAGACTGGTGGATAAAATGGTTGGAAGAAAAGAACTAAGTTTTAAGACTTTACCTTTGAAGATGCTAAGCTGGACTGTATGTTAGCCATCCTATGTAAATTCTATATATACACATTTGTATTTATGAGCCTGGAGTCCAAACGAAACCTCTGATATAATACCAGAAATGTTTTACGTATAAATAAGTCACCACGGCATCTGTAGGTCTAGCAGTGTAGGAGGAGCCTGTAAAAAGTTTCATTTCACTGAAAATGAAACATCCTGAGATGTTTCATTGAGATACCCAAAAAGAAAGGATAACTTGGTGACAAATGATGGGATATGACATTATCCATTGCATTTGGTAACATGGAGGTCACTGGCATTAAAAAAAAAAAAGTTTGGTTGAATGGTGTGAAATGAAATTTGAATAAATGTGATAAAATGGTAAACTCGGGAAAAGTTTGGTTTTAAGAGTGGATAGCCAGAGGAAAATCCAAAGCAAGGTAGCATAAATTGCAAACACTGGGCAAGACCTAGAACAATGGATTTTAATGGGAGTGAGATGGAAAAGCATGCCTTACACTGGCTTGCTGAGTAGCAGAAAATGAAAAGGTTCAAGTGAAGATAATAGGTGATATGCAGAGGTATACCCTCTCCTGAGCTACTTGAGCAGAACTGAGGTTTTAAAGTGAGTACTTTTCTAGTTAGCAGATGTTATAGTAAGTTTGCCTTCTCTGTGGAACCCCCACACTAGAATCCTGTGCCTGCACTCCTATTAAAATATTTTGGAAAGACTTGCTCATATTCATTCTCTACAATCCAGTGGGGACCGTGGGCATCTTGAGGCTGTTCGTAGCAGGGTTATAATGTATATCAAACTTGAAGAATGATGCTTTTGAAAAGATGAAATAAAACTGGATAGTTTCCCAGGAGCTACCATTATAGACAACAGGGAACACTGAATTTTCACTAGAAATGGTTATAGTACATTCATTTGCTAACCAGTAAAATTTAGATATTAAAAGACAGAGAAACAGATAAATTGAAGAACTATCTTTTGTATGTTCTATTGAATATTTCACCAAGAATGCTAGAAATATATAAAATCAATAAATGATTACAGTGATTGCTTACAGATCATGTTTAGATAAAACAAAGATAACTACACCTTATAGTACACAGGGAGGGAAAGAAAAAACAAAACATCATTGTGGACAAGAGCGAGGGAGGAGAGCAGCGATAAGCTGGTAATATCTCTTTGTTCAAAACTGTATAGCTAAGAGTTACATATGCATAGTAAAAAAATGAAATAACTAATAAATATCCCTTTTAATGTAATTGAAACAGGTGAAGAGAGTTAAAAAGTACAAACCTCCAGTTATAAAATCAATGTTATGGTTATATGATATAGCATCATGGGACTGCAGTTAGTAACAATGTATATCTGGAAGTTGCTGAGAGTAAATCTTAACGTTTTAATCACAAGAACCATATGGTGACAGATGCCATCTAGACATTATTATTATTTTGCAATATACACAAATGTCAAATAATTATGCCTTACACGTGAAACTAATATAATCTTATGTAGCAATCAATTTAAATGAAAATTTGAAGAAAATATAGTAAAACAAAAGTGATTTTAACAAAGAAATAGAACCAAGACAGGGACATATCTCCATCCCTCTCCACACATTTCCCTTCCAGGATACAATTATATCCAAATTTTTGCATGTATATACTCTTTTTTTTTTTTCTGGCAATAGAAGAGCTTGAGAGAGTGGTTAAAGAAAATTGATAAATAATAACCACTCTATGACATGAACATAATTATTGTGAAAAGCTTCCTTTGATCACATAATCAAGGTATCTACAGTCAGAGGTAATAATCAAGTCTTGAAATTCAAGTGTAGTTGGAGATAATTTGTGATACACACAGAGAGAAAATACTAACTAGTGATAGTCAGCAATTGGTACAAAAATACTCATTTGTAGAAAATTTCTTGATAAAATGGTACTATTAGTGAGATTTTTACCAACAGATAAACCTTAAAATGAGTAACTCACTTAAAAAATATTTGTCAGTTACGATGTCAGAGATGTAAACATTACCAATTTATCTCTGTTCCTATTATTTTTTAAAAAGGTATAAAATCTTTTGAAGTCAAAATGAGGCTTCTTTTTAAGATAACACAAATAAAAACATGACAATAGTTATTAATCAAGATTATAATACTTTGTGTTTTATCTTAGCGATACATATAAACTCTAACAATAAATACAGAAGGGTAAGGAAGTAAGACGTTTCTGTGTCTCATATTTTTTTCTCTTTACCTCTTGTACTGTTTCAAGTGTAGAATGTAACAAATTTATTTTTAATTGGAGGGACTGATCTTATAATATTCTGCATTTAACCTTAAACTCTACTCCTTGCCTCATTTAAGTAGGAAGACATAAAACTGAAATGCAGCACTAAGGAATTTCAAGTGCTACAGCAGCGGAAGAGGCAAAGGCCAAATGAAACTGTTATCTGGAGAGAAAGACAAAGATTCGCTGAAGAGAAGTGGTTACCTCAGTTGGCCACGTCGGAGTGTCTGTAAGCCACATCAGTGCCAGACTTGACAAGGCCACTATCATAGCTGTGCAGTCAGCAGGACACAGATACACACGGACGGACACACATACACATGCATACATTGTTTTTCTCTCTCCACGTCCTTATGTATTTTTTATATATATGCATTTATTTTTTTCAATTCCTCACTAAGTACGGCCATAAGCTGCTAGACGAGCTTCCCGAGTAGCTCAGAGGTGAAGAACTTGCCTGCAATGTGGGAGGCCTGGGTTCCATCCCTGGGCTGGGAAGATCCCCTGGAGAAGGGGATGGCTGCCCACTCCAGTATTCTTGCCCGGAGACCCACGGACTGTATAATCCATTGGATTGCAAAGAGTCAGACAGGACCGAGCGACTTTAAATTTCACTTTAAGCTGCTAGACCTAACTAGAGAGCATGTGTCGGTCACATTAAGTACTTCTAAAATAGGACCATGTTCAGGCACAGCACATGAATATTAACAGAGAAAAATACCACAGCTTGAATTTAGAATCACTAAAATATAAATAAGGAAATAATTTTATTTTTTCCCATTTATTTTTATTCGCTGGAGGCTAATTACAATACTGTAGTGGTTTTTAAGAAGTAATTTTAGCTTCAAGGAACATCAGATTATTTTGCATACAATAAGTTCCAGTTCCTTTTCCGCGAATGATCTTAAACAATCCCAGCAGTTCAAATATACACCATGAAATTATTAACTTAATATATCAATTACCAATTATTTTACCACTCCTTTTTTTTTTTCCTTCAAAGATGAGTCCTTGGAGCACGCTTTCAACGATTTGGTGCCTATACGCCTCTCCTTTGGTTCTCTTCTTTTAGCTTGGCTTCCGTTTATATAGTTTCTGTGTCCTGCCCCTGGAGCCTGATTGGTTACACTCTATGCAAAATAGGGATGGTACTAGCATTCATCTGATTGGTTACATCCAGGACCAATCATGGAAGGGGTGTGTTTTCCCAGGTTGTGTGCCATGCTGAGTTGCTTCAATCACATCCAACTTTTTGGGACCCCATGGACTGTAACCCACAGTGCTCCTCTGTCCATGGGATTCTGCAGGCAAGCAAATTAGAGTGGTTTGTTATTTCCTTCTCCAGGGGATATTCCCAATCCAGGGATGGAACCCAAGTCTCCTGCCTCTCCTGCATTGCCAGTGAATTCTTTACCACTGAACCACCTGGGAAGCCCCAGGTTATGCCCTATGCAAACAGTGAATGGTACCAGCGTTTGTGGTTATTGGTTATGCTAGGACCAGAGGTTCTCACTCAGGTCATGAACTTCCCCTTTTGTGGGCTTTTTTTTTTTTTCCCTCCCCTTTTCATGGTTCCACCATCTTGGACTCCTTTACTCCTTTTTCTTTTCTTTTCCTAACCACCTAACAGATGGTTATTTGTTATTCAAACTAAAATATATTTTTTTTAAAGTGATGCAGGGTCTTCCCTGGCAGTCCAGTGGTCAAAACTATGCATTTCCAGCAGGGGGCCTGGGTTGGATCCCTGGTGGGATAGTAAGAGCTCCCATGCCCTGGGGTGAGGCCAAAAGGTAAAAAGGAAATAAAAGAAAAGTGATGCAGAGTTGAGACTGTGGACAAAAACAGTTTGGTTATGAAAGCGGATGAAACCTGTGTAATTAGACTGCCCCTGGCTTGTAGTCTTATTCTCCTTTTTCGTGTTAGGAACTTCACAAAGTATTAGGGAAACAGCCTAAATTGAACAAAATAAAAGTATTAATACATATGGTAATAGATTATTGGGCATGTAAAATATCTAGTTCTGTTTCCAAATATGGTCTCTCCAAAGGCAAATGGGGCTTCCCAGGTGGTGCAGTCTTCAAAGAATCTATTTGCATGCCAATGCAGCAAACGCGGTTTGATCCCTGGGTAAGGACCTTACCCTGGAGAAGGAAATGGCAAGCTGCTCCAGTGTGCTTGCCTGGAAAACTTCCTTGGACAGAGGTGCCTGGTGGTCTACAGTTCATGGAGTTGCAAAGAACCAGACACGACTGAGTGACAGAGCACGTCAAGGCAAATAACTTTGTGGAATGTTCTAAGTGAAGAATCAGTAAGAAATGGATTATACTCTTCTCTAGATGGCAAATGAACAATACACAGACCAATTTATCTAGCACTTTTCAGTCACAATGTATAAACTTTCAACCAACATTTAGGAGGCACCTATTTCATTGCAAGTGATCTGCCAAATGGCCCAGATTCCCTGGGGTGGTGTGGAAAGAACAAGGAAACTGTGCTTTAAAGGGGCATTTTTGAGACTTTAGTGGGAGTCATGCAATGCTAGTTGTGCTCTTTGGAGGCAGAAAATCTGGAATTCCAATTTCACTTATTCTGAGAGCAAGCTAAGTGACTCAGCAAACATTTTTTAACTCTGAACCAAAACTACTTTATCTATAAACATGTATATTGTGGAAAGTCAAGCTCTAGAATCTGAGGACACTGAAATTAGAGCCAAGGTGGAAGTTGAGACATGATGGTTTAACTACATATGATATCACTACTCATATTAAAATGATAATAGTGGACAGTGTTCAAGTGAACATGCTTTTGAATATACTTTTGCAACAGTAGTTACAAAGCTACACATATACTCACTCATCCAGTCCCCCACAGAAACAAATGACACAAATGTACATTACTGGTATGTAAAATGTTGTAATAACATTAGGTTTTAGGTATAGTACTTATTTTTCATTATTTATTTTGTAGTACAACTTAATGCATCAAATGAGAAAAATATACTGTATTGGAGTGGTTTATGTATCCCATACCTTAAGCAATTACCTTCTTAAATGACAAAATTATATTTATTAATAATCATGGTAATAATTATGTTCTTCATTTTTATTTGGTTTAAAGTAATATATGTCTAAAAATAAAATTTAACTTGTAAGATATTCAAAATCAGTAAGAATTATTTCATGTGTGAATTAAATTTTGCTAGTTACTCAACAAAATATCAGACTTCCAGGTGGTACAGTGATAAAGAATCCACCTGCCAATGCAAGAGAAGTAGGTTCAATCCCTGGGTCACAAAGATCCCCCGGAGTAGGAAATGGCAACCCACTCTAATATTCTTGCCTGGAAAATCCCATGTGCATAGGACCCTGGTGGGCTACTGTCCATGGAATTCATGCAGAGTCACACATGACTGAGCACACGCGCACGCACACGCGCGCGCGCACACACACACACACACGTAATACTAATCTTGTAGTTTGCAATGTTTTCAGTTCAGTTCAGTGGCTCAGTTGTGTCCGACTCTTTGCGACCCCATGGACTGCCCCACGCCAGTCTCCCTGTCCATTAGCAACTCCCGGAGTTTACTCAAATTCATGCCCATGAGTGTTACTCATGCAATAACTTACTATTTTAAAATTTAACGTGAAGGCCCTGAATCAATCACATATAATGTGTGTCTGTGTGTCTGTGTGTCTGTCTGTGTGGTCACTAAGTCATTCTGCCTCTCTGTGACCCCGTGGCCTGGAGCCCACCAGGCTCCTCTGTCCGTGGGATTTCCCAGGCAGGGATACTGGAGTGGGTTAGCACTTACTCCTCCAGTCACATATAAGAATAGACTTGAAATAATTCAAGTTCTGTTGCTTCACCTTTATAATCATGTACCATTGCTATTGTTAATTTTGAAACCACAGGTATAAGTAATATACACATATGTATAGGGATTAAACACAGGGATATGTAATGACAGATGGCTTGGTCACATGAACTGTACAGAACAATTTTAAAATATTTTGAACAAACTTATTCTCCAAACTATAGTGTATAGCTGAGTCCTGTAGTAGAATCAGAATTTTTTCAAATTAACTTCCATGTAAACCAATATTTATTAAAGGATACAGAAGTAAAATGTGCTGATTTGAAGCTTGCACATATATTTTAAAACTCAAGGGTAACCACAGCATATTTTTTTAGAATTTAGATTGATAAATATACACATATGTAATTATATTTAAGTATATTTATATGTTATAGCTAATATATGTTATATATTTATATATATATATAATAAATATATTTATATAATGTTTATATAATTTATATAATATATATTTATATAAGATATATTTACTAAGGTATATCTTTATAAGTAACATTTGAAATTCATGGTCTATATAGGAATTTAAAATATTGACTTTATTGTTTCACATTTTCAACAATGTACTGCTTATGCTTGTACCCAAGACGGAGCATTCTCTCAAGTCCATCCTTGGTACACCACTGCTCTAGTGTCAGAATTTTCAATATATAAGCTCTTTTCTTTCTTATATAGTCTCATAATTAGATTAGCATTAGCTGTCATAATTGGTCATTGATGTCATAAGAAGACTCAAAATGTATAATGGGCCAAATATATAGAGTTAGAAATTTCTTGCTCATGTAAATCTAAATACTTACATACTGCTTACGTCAGGGGTCTGTAAGGGATATTCCCGACTGGTGGGCAAAGATTTCTGATAGCAAATAGGGGATTCTATTTCATACAGTCATCTGGAATTCAGGCAGTTTAATTCCAGGTACCATGAACAGTATTTTACAGACATTAACAGCTTTCATCTCAGTAACTTGTTTAATCCATTGTTCTTTCATAAAAGTCATTTTTCTAATGGTTCATTGATACTGCCTAAAGACCTGAGAAACAGAAACTCTGATTACACAGCTGCTCCTTCAAGTCTTTCACATGCCACTCAATCTATCCAACCTCTAAAACTAAGAACTAGGGGGAAAAAAAATTGACTTTCGTGTTTACATCATCCCCCTGTGCATGCATGCCAAGTCTCTTCAGTCTTATCTGCCTCTTTGCGACCCTATGGACTCTAGCCTGCCAGAATCTTCTGCCCATGGGATTTCCAGGCGAGAATGCTGGAGTGAGTTGCCAGGCCTTCCTCCAGGGGCTCTTCCTGACCCAGGGATCAAGCCTGAGTCTCATGTCTCCTGTATTGTCAGGCAGATTCTTAGTCACTAGCACCACCTGGGAAGTCCTGTATCATTCCTATCTATACTATTCATTGGCACATGTTATCTAAATTCAATCCAGATTCATGCCAAGGTTACTGATGCCTTTATTTTGTTTCATGGGTGTGCCTTAGATCATCAACCCCTGGCTATGCCCTCTTTGATCAAAGTCCCAGACACTACCTAACCCACTCCTGTAGTCACTGCTTTTGAATTTTACACATAATATAAAAGCTGTTCTATCCTAAGTTACACTGACTTGACATGATATTAATCTTTAACATTGTATGCTAATATATGAGACCTGAAAACATTGGCTGTTTCTCTAATATAATGGAGCAAAATTTCATAAACTACACTTGAGAAAGTCAAATTATTTTCTTTACAAGAACGTGGACTTCAAGCCAAATGGAATACACCATTTTTATAGTGGTGATTTTTGGTTTCATTATGTGACTATCAATGACCACAGGTAGGACTTGACAAAATTCTGTTAACATAGTAGCTACAATTATTGATAGGTTAGGTTCTCGAAGACAGAACGGTGGAGGTCAAGGTAGAAACAGCAGCTTATTGGTTAAAGCATATTGTGCTTAGTTTTGAAAATAAATCCCTGGCCACAGATACAATGCTTTTAATAAGCTAAAACAAATTACTTTTTACTGTGAAAATTTAAATGGCATCATCAACTCAATGGACATGAATTTGAGCAAACTCTGGGGGATAATGAAGGACAGGGTAGCCTGGCCTGCTGCAGATCATGGGGCAGCAAAGAGTCAGACACAACTGAGCGAATGAGCAACAACCATGACAATTTAAATATAATGTGATATGTTCTGTCCCTTTTTATATATATATAGGCTCATTTCATTACTTAGAAGAAATAGGCACTACTGTTTTTCAGAACATAAAGGTATAATACAACCACCAAAACAATAGAACATTTGCTTTTACTTCTGAAATAATGAGATTGGTTTATCTACTGACCTATCTATGTAAATAATGAGATTCTAAAGTAAACAGAGACAATTATCTGACTGCACATCAAGAGAATGCCTTCAAGCAAAAAAAAACCAAACATGACAACCATATTAGGTTCAGATTCTGGGAATCACCAGAGTGTGTAGAGTGAAGAAAATAAAACTGCTAGGCAAAGTTCAAAACAGAATCTACATGTGGCTCTAACCCTCTGCTCTTTGAAAAGTCATTTTTTCCTCTCTTGACTGCAGTTCAGAGGTTAGCTGATTGGTTTTACTTATCTGTAAATAAAGGGCGTTGGTTCCCTGTTACCTATAGAATATTATACACATAAAGAATATAAATACTACTTAATCAGCATAACTGTTGGAAAAATACAGTAGCATTTTCTTCTGTGATCTTGAGTATTTACATGTATACTAAAAATATGTAATATTTACTATATATTCATATTTATATTAAATATATTACTATATATTCTCTCATAATATTTACTATTTCTAGCATTTAGTATGTAATCTCTACTATTAAAAAGTAATTCAAACTTGTTTTATAATGCATATGGTGGTACATCAGTGACACTTGTCTATTATATAATTCAAAGGCACTCAGATAAAGAAGTGGCAACAACTAAGTCTTTTCTATCCTCCTGAAATTCAGAAACAGGTCTGCTCAGAAACAGCAGCATTTAACAAGGGTCACGCAGCTAGAATATTCACACAATCCCAATAGCAGCAGGAATAATTCACTAAGGACAGAGGCAGGGAACTGATGATTTGTTAAGTTTCACTGAGACCTTTGCCTCAAGAGTGAAAACAATCTTTCTAAATTTCATGCTCAGAATCTCATCTGTATGTAGAATTATATTTTTGAATTTTCCCTGGGAACAATAATTGTAACCTTTTACAAAGAGTGTATTTGTTCTCAGCAGAGCCAACCCCTCCGCCACCCACCCCAGGGAACACAACTATCATTGTCACCCGGAGAAGCCAGCAATGTGAAAACCAGAACACTGCACCTGTTTTTTCACTGTTATCAAATGCCAGCCTGGGAGCTACCCCTGGTAAGAGAGGTCTGACTTCTAAACCACAGAGCAAAATAAACTCTTCTAAAAAAAAAACTTTTGTGTGCAAACAGAGGTTTAGCAGCATGCTTTCTTCCTGGGAGGAAAAAGAGCATGCCTCTTACCATGGAGCCTTCAAGATGTATTTACCCTTTGCAAGCTCAGTGTTATGAATTGAGTTATAAGAAGCTTCCCATGATTACTCAGCTTTAGTTTAAGAATGAAGGGTTCATGATAAGAAAGTAATATGTATGACAACAAACCTATGTTTAGTATTCTTGCAAGGAAGTAACGACTTGAATCACTAAGAGAAAATTTACACTTTTGGTTGAGTTTTTTAAATAAAAAATAGCTTTATAAGATATATTGACAAGACATTCAGTGGAACACTTCTTCCTATTCTATAGACTATAAATCAAAGTCAGGTGTAAATTTAGGGTGACAGGGAGCCTATTTTCAATCTTTAATTAAGAGAAAAAAGGAGAAAGCACTTTTAATCTTCTCCTTTAGTGGAAGAATAGTGTCAATCTTCTAATAGCTTTAAATAAATAAACACACAAACCAACAAATGGACAAAAAGAATGCTTAGGTGCATGTAACAGGTACACAATTCCATGCCATCTCCCTTTCATTTGCCCTCAGTTTGTGATCTCAAATTCAGGTATATGACTTCACAAATCCTGACTGTTGACTGTGGCAGTTATCTCTGTAGACAAACACACAGAAGTGGAATGCTAATCTTCATAATGCGTGTGTGTGTGTGTGTGTGTGTGTGTGTGTGTGTGTGTGTGAGTGAGCGAGAGAAGTAGGTGAGAGAAGGAGGAGAGAAGAGAGAAAGAGAGGAAAATATGATTGCATAGTTCATTTGTAATTTGCTCTTACTTTTTCTTTTGGCAGGACATTTCAAAAGAAAGCCATGTGTTTTAAAACATAAAAAAAAAAGAAAAAGAAAAGAAAACCAAAAGGGTTCTTGTAAGACAGACCCTAGAGCAGTTTGAAAACATCAAATAAAACCCCTCCAGCATGTTTTCCCCATGTGATGCCTTTGTACATTCATTTCAGCCTGTGGGCACATTTCCCATGACATACAAAAGGTTTCAGTGCCATGTTGATAGATATAAATATATATAAATTACTCGTTTGCCATTCGGTCTACTGAGTTCCACACGGCTTTCTATAAAATTAATTTCATATGAAAATGAGCTCTTGGAAGACAAACATTACCCCAGCCCATGATTAGAAAAGTAGGATTATAACTATTTGGTTATATATTCCTAGGATATGTGTCAAAAACATCACAGTATACACGGTTATGCATCAAAGTTATAAACTATACATACACAAACACATAAATATATGTATCTGTGTGTGTGTGCATATTAATTCATGCATCTTTACATATATATGTTTTACATCCATTTGGAGAGAGATATATGTGGATCTATATTCATATATATGTATATATAGAGAGGGATATATAGATATCCTTTTTCGACTGTCTATTAAATATTTGTAAGCCTATTTTATTATGCTTTTCTTTGCTCTTCTAATATCTTTTGCTTATTTCTGGTGTGGGTCTGTGTTTATTTTTCTTTTTAAAATTTTTAAATAGATGTAATTTGTTCACTTGTTTGAATTTATTATTACAATTGTTTATAGACAGCTAATTCTGTAATCTAATGTAACAAGTAATGTTTTATATACCACAACTTTTCAACTTTTAAGTCCTAGAATCCAAAGAATTGAAGAAAAGATATAGAAATAATTGCTAAATATGCATTCACCCCATGCAAACGAGAGTCATGGCCAATGTTTGCTTTGTAGCTTTGTATTAGAAACCCTTGGTCTTGTATACAGAACAACAACAAAGCTAGTTTGGGGCTTTATGTTGGTTCTATGCAATCACTGGTCTAAGCTGTTGATCACTCTGCCTTACTTACGGGGCAAAAGATATCTACAAACATATGAAACAAATCTACAAACATATGTGAAAAGCCATAAGAAGGCTTTCCCAAGCCTTTATCTTTGGAGTAAAGAACCTAATTTTAGAATGCAACCCTTGAGTTTCATGTGGTACCTGACTCTAGAAACCAAGCCGCCTGTCTGCAGTTTTGCTACATCTCTACTGTTTTGACAAGCGGTGGTTCATTTCTGTTTCACACGCTGACAGCGATCACATACTGAGAGTGAGCCCCAGCTGTGCATTAGCAATTGAGTTCCCCAAACATTATCAGCACCAGCCTGCTGTTTCTTTAGGCGTTCAAGTTCTCAAGCAAACAAGTAGATGTTTTAATTATTTTTTTTTTTAAATCCAGAAAGTATATTTTAAAATCAGTCTTAACTATTTAAAATAAGTCATCAAAATATTCTTATGGCAAGTTCAGTAAGTGAGAAGTGAAAAATGCACCTTGTATTGTTTCTGCTTATTTAGAACTAAGCATGAGATACCTAGGCATTTAAATCCCATTCTTGCTTGTGTAATGGGGATTTAAAAGGATACAATGATTAATGAGTTTCAGATACAGTATAAAAGTAATCTATGGGCAGACAAATTCTTAGCTGAATTGGTAGCTCTACCCAGCAGAGGCATTTGAATACTTTGAGAGGAACTAAGACATTAAGAAATGAGCAAAAATGAATAGGATTTGCTTGGCATCACTGGGAACCTTGGCTTAAATTCAACATTCAAAAACTAACTAAATTGGTTTTATTGCTCAGCTTATGTTCTCTTCCTCTCAAAAAGTCATTCATATTTTTTGTTGTTGTTATTGTCATCGTTGTTTTCCTGAGGTTTCACAGACTTAGCAGAAGACAGTAAAATAATTTATTAAAGTAACAGTGGGCCAGGGGCACAGTTCTTGAGGCTCTAGCCTACTGTGTTCCCTCTTTACCTGGCAAATACACAAAGCCACTCTTTCCCTCTCCTCCATAACTCTGTCTCCGTCTTTCTGTTCAGCATCAGTGCCCAGAGAGCCCAGAGTTTGGCAGCAAGAGGGACCTTTCCATTTCTGCTCTTTTCTCCAACTCCTTCAGTTTACAATACCCAAGGTGCCATGATTGAGGGTGTCGTGTCCTGAACCCCATCAGCTCAAAGGTGGCTGTGCGGCGAGTCACATCAGGTGATCACCATGTACACGGAGCACCTGGCCGGCCCTGTGTTCTTCCTCCAGGCTGCTGAGGACGGCTCCTGGGAGCTCATCTACAGAGGGGACCACACATGGATGGAGCAGGTGACCCCATCCCCTGAGACTGAGTATTCACTCCTGACTCCAGCCTCAGCCCAGTTGTTTGAGAGACTGAAACTCCCTCCAGGTGAAAGAAGTTAATAATTAAGGATGGTATGCTGCCCATAAGCATGTGGCCCCCAGCCTTGTTGGATCTGAAGGTTGACTCCCACCCACCTCACCATCAACCCATCAGAAGCATGTCCATGACCTGATCATCCCCTCTTAGGACGATTACTATAAAACTTCTCACTGTCTTCTCCAAGTTGGGACACATGGCTTTGAGAGTATTAGTGTACTGTGGCCCCATTTACTTGGCAAAGTAGTAAAGCTGTCCTTTTCTACTTCACCCCTCCCAAAATAAGAATGGCACGTCTACCTTTAATAACACACAGCTAGATGTAAATGTATGTGGATACTATTGCCATGACACATTGTTATAATTATGCTAGGAAATAAATAGACAATGAATAATCAAACCCAAATAAAGTCCCTAGATACCCCCATGAAGTTTCATTTTTAATAACAAGCTTGAACATCAGTTCCTAAGTGTTTAGAAAACAAAAATATAATATCATTCTCTGCTGATTTGGAAGGGTTAATGCCATGCCCTCATTTGTTCTAAGAAAGAAAACTGAGCACTAAGTAAATATGATTCACACTTTGCCTCAGAACCTTTCCAGGATGATAGATAGCAGGTAGATATCATCAAGAAAATAAAATTAAAAACAAACATAAAAACAGACTAAAAAATGAAAAAAAAAAACCTTTCATTGCAGAATTAAAAATTCAGTACAAGAGATATTAAGTAATATGGCCAACGTACAAGTGGGAAGAAAATATGAGTCTTCTATTTGCTAGTGAGATTAGGGTTTACTAAAATTAAATATATCTGTCAATAAAGAGCATGGGCTTCCCTGGTGGCTCAGTCGGTACAGAATCTGCCCTCAGTGCAGGAGACCCGGGTTCGATCCCTGGATTGGGAAGATCCCTGGAGTAGGAAAGGGCAACCCACTCCAGTATCCTTGCCTAGATAAATCCCATGGACAGAGGAGCCTGGTGGGCTGCAGTCCATGGGGTTGCAAAGAATCAGGTATGCCTGAGCGACTAACACAACAACAACAGAACGTAGCACATAGATGTAATAAGGCTAAGAAATTAATACTCTTCAATACTTCCACACCACTGAGGACCGTATAAAGAAGGAGGACACAGGAAGAGAACTAACAACTACTTTGTATTAATCACTTCACTATGCTAAGTAGTCTGAATTCATTCTGTCATTCAGTTCTCATTTTCAGATGAGGAAACTGATGCACAGGACTTAAATGTTTTTGACATTTCCTTTGTTAGTTGTAGTGCTAGTATGAAATTTCAAATTTATTAAGTTTTAAAAATCAGGTTTGTTATACTATTTCATACTGCTGAGACTGGAAGAGAACATATAGGAAATATTGTTTTCATAATCTCAGAAACATACCTTCTCATCTAAAAGGCATATGATAGATTTTAGTTTTGATCATAAATTAACATTATCAGGAAAAACGTTTTATATCTAGATGAAGAATCTTTCAATCATTCTACTTCTGACTTCTGTTCTTTGTTACTCTGCCCTCTCCAAAACCATTGCCTACTTCATGGCCAAATGCAGAGTATATCTTAGATACAACAAAATCTACTTAATTTTGCTGCGATTGTTTTTCATTTCTTCATAGGAGAATTGCTAACCAGAGTGCATTAAATGGTAACAACCAGAGTTGGTTCTTACTTATAAAAATATCACAGATATGCATAGATATTTATCAACTTTCAACTTTGTATGCCCTTTTTATCTTACTGATTTTATTGCATCTTGTTCACAGGACTCTTTCAGCTTTACAAAGTAGTTGGTATAGTCATTTACTATTTTAATTAGAAATATTTTCAAAAGTTATGGGGGCCATAACTTTATGTTTATCTACATAAGAGAAATTTAAAAACACTATTTTTGAACTTTTAATCCCTATAAGTTGGACAATTATATATGTCTCATTGTCTTTAAAATTCTAAGATTTAAAAAATAAATAAATAAAATAAAATTCTAAGATTTTTGTGATTCAAAAGGAAACTATTTCCGTCTTCTCTGGTATTGAATAACTTACTAAATCATATTTTAATAGATTAAATGTAAATGAACTGAAAAGATACACTAAATCTCTCTCTGGTTTAAATTTAAATCAGACATCAAAACTGACATGGTATGGCTCAACAAATTCTATTCAGTTTTAAAGAGTTTTTAATATTTCATATTTAATAATAACCAAATGTAATATAAGAAGTCACTGTCACAGTAATACATATTAAATACATAAAATAGTTGATAGCTACTTAAATTATGCACATAATCTTCAATGAAAAGAGTTGATAACTTATTTTGCGACCTCTGATGTATTTATTTTATACAAATGATAGTTAGATTTTCTTAATTTTTAAGAGGCACTTGAGCCAAGACACTAATTCTTGATCCACCCCTTTCCCTGAGCACCACAGGGCTGCATTTGAAGCATGATACAATTTTAATTGCAAAGATTTATCATTATGACATGTAATTTCTAACTACACGAAATGACAATGTAATGCATAGGTGTGAAATTCAGCCACACATTGACTATGCGAAAAGTGATAGCAATGACATAGGCTGCTGCCTTGCTCCATTTCAGTTTTCTAAAAGACATATCTATAGGTAGACCATGTACTAACTACTTTATTATCTCTACCATCTTTTCCTTGTAAAACATACTAAATAATATTGTTTGAATGACACTATAAAGCACATATCAAATTTCATAGTATTTGGTAGATAGTTGATGAATTTGGATTACAACTGAGTCAGACATGAACTCTAGAACTGATTTTGTTTAATTTTCTTCCCTTTGGTAAATGAGAGTTCAAACCCAAGCATATATAGTTTAATATATATTTTAAATATACCTTTACTCTATAACATCCTAGAGGGGTGGAAAGGGGTGAGAAGTGGGAGGGAGGTTAAAAGCGAGGGGACACATGAATATTCTATGGCTGACTCATGGTGATGTATAACAGATGCCAACACAATATTGTAAAGCAATTTTCCTTTAATTAAAAATAAATGTTTAAAAAAAACAGAATAACAAAATATCTTTTAAAATTTTCCTCCCTCACTCTAGCATCTTGAATAAAATCATTTTTGAGATAATCAAATAAAAAGAACACTAGACTAAGACAAGGATCAAAAAACTTATCTTGACCAAATATACAACTTTTGGAGCTAAATCAAAACAAAATAAAACACGCACCAAATATACTTATTTAAGCTGTGTTTTTTTTAATTCTAGTGTTAATTTTTAAAAGGTCATGAGGTAAGTTCCTAGAGCACTTATTTAATTCTGTTAATATACTCAATCACTTTAGTTCCTAATATCTGTAGGAATAAACCTAAATAGCCTGTAAAATTATTTTTTCAATATCATAAGAAATAATTCAATTCACTTATGCAATCTTCATCTTTTTTAGAATAATTTAACTTCTTTAGTAAAGTATCTACATTAACTAAAGCTTCATTAGGAAATAAAAAAGAAAGACTGAATTGAGGTGTACGACCTCCTCATATGAGTAATTTCACAGATTCTCAATTCATTCACACATAGCAGAAGATGATAGAAGTTCAGTGTCATGTGACCTCCTTCCTCCTCAGAAGCTCTGTAGCATGATGATAAAGGAAAATCTGGAATTATAATAAATGGCTTCAAATCTGAACCTCATAGATTAAGCAACAGGCCTTTATGTCTTATTGCTTAATTTGAAAACTGCAGTAGGAAATAATCACAGTAACCTACTAATTGGGGTTATTATAAGGATAAAGAGAGACAATGTTTATAAACCAGTAACTTACACACAGCAATACATATTATTTATGGATGTTATTATAATTTTTAATAGTAGTAGTAGTAGCATATATATCCTGGGCTCTGTTATGCCATATAGATATTTTGTTTCCTAGATTTATTATGCTAAAAAGAGCAGCAACAAAGACAAAAAAGACTAAAAGAATTTTAGTAAAATTCTTTTTTACAGTTTTAAAAAAGAATTTAAAGCATTACAGTTTTAAAGCTAGCAAAATTCATAATAGTAAGTACCTGATGAGACATCAGCTGATGTTTAATTCTACATAATACAGAACCATCTCACCAAATATTAAAGCTGCGTGTTTAGAGAATTTGGAAACTATTAAAATTGAAATCATGCTTTACTTTGTCAATAGTTATCAGAATATACTCATCAAATATCATTAAAATATCTAATTAAGATTTGAAATCCCTTTATTTCATAGTAGATTGAAAATAAAAATGTTCTTTTCAATACCAGCTTTTTCTCACATTACTGATACCAAAAATCAAACCTCTAATTTGCATCACAGCACAAATGAAATTGAGTGAATTGAATAGTCCTCAAAGGAAGAAAAAGGTTATGGATTATCATTTTTTCTTCAATTTTTCCCCTTCAGGTATTCCTTAAAATTGTTGCAGTTATTATGATTTAATAACTAACACAATTAGACTTAGCTTACAATAGAATTACAGCTAGGAAGTATAAAATATATTTTACAGAAGGGTCATAAAGTATTAAGGGTGGGAGGAGGGTAACATACTACGAGAGCTAGAAAAACAGATATAAGCATTGTACTGAACTTCCAGGTAGACTGGTAAAAAAGATACAAGTGAAAACATTCTTTTTTTTTTCTCTCTCTCTGATATCCTATAATAACCTTACATATATTACTAAAAGAGGAAAGTTTAAGGGAAATTCCTAGGAAAATGTTTTGTTTTTTTTTTAACCTTTGAAATGATTTTTTTCTCTTTTGCTGGTAGAGTCAGTAACCAGCTTAATTCAGGAAAAAACCCAATTCAAATTTCCTGGTTAGTATTGTTTATTACATCAAAATGTGTTGAGCCATGCAAATTCACATTTCTCTATCCTCTGATAGTTAAAGGTAAATGGAAAATGCCATTCATATTTTTATGAAATATTGGCTATTGCAACTGTTTCAGATGCTTCCACAGCAAACAGTTTAACAATTACAAGAGCAGCAATTTTGCTTTGATTCATGAAAATAATGTTTGTTGTATCTCTATTTTGTTTACATATGATTAGTTTATCATTTTATTCTGTTGAATAAAATGCATACATATTTCATATTTAATATTGTTGACTTGATTTTCCATACCATCTTTTACTTTTATACTGGGATTTTACTTTTTCTTTCTTTTTCTTTTTCAGTGTGGCCTGCAAATAGTGATCAAAAGTATTTTTTTAACAATTGATGATGACTCAGATTTGGTGAAATATGGTAGTTACCTATTTGACAAAACATCCTACAGTAGAGTTTCTTTTGTTACTAATTTGCTATTAAGTAAATATTATGTGATGAAAAACTTTCAACATAAACTGGACAATCCTAAAGATAGGCTATTGTCTATGCCAGAAATAATTCTCAGACTTTTCAATATAGTTTCTCTACTATAAAAATCATTATAATCTCCTTGTCCTTAGCTTTTTCAATTAAGTTATTTAAGACAGAGACTTGGGGACCTACTTATAACTAAGCGCTTTTAGTCTCCCCTGTGAGGGTCAGAGTAAAAATCTCAGTTTTAAAAAGTCAGATTTCTGACAAACAGAAATCCTAAGTCCGAATACCTAGCAGCTTAAAGCATGTTAAGAAGCAAAGCATGGCATCCAGAACTCAGCTTGCTCAAATATAATATGGTCAGGTGCTAAATCATAAATGACAGCTTTTATATTTTACAATTTGATCACGTAAGTCAAACATGCTTTCAATCACTGTAAAAGTAGACTGTTCCTATTATTCTTACCAAAAGCATTCTGCCTCTCAAATATTATATAATAATGAGTAATATTTATTTCAGGAACTGCACTTAATGCCACATATGTGTGTATGAGTTCAGTTGTGTCTGATTTCTTGGATCCCATGGGCTGTGGCCTGCCAGGCTCCTCTGTCATGGAATTTTCCAGGCACGGATACTGGAGTGGGTTGCCATTTCCTACTCCAGGGAATTCTCCCAACCCAGGGATCAAACAGTGTGGCTTGCCTCTTCTGCATTGGCAGGTGGATTTTTTTGCCACTGGGCCACCTGGGAAGCCCACTTAATGCGATATGTAAATTATAATTCAACTTGCACAACTGTCTTTCAAACTACACGCTCATCACACTCATTTGAAGAGGAAATTAAGGCTTAAGACATTGAATAACTTGCATCTAAAAAGGATTTGAATGGAGGGCATCCGGATTTAGAGCCTGTGCTCCAATTCTTTATCCATGCTTGTAAATTTCACTGCCTCCTTCTTGGGTTCAGAAAATATGCCATCCTTTTAAGACTTTACTGTCTGATTGCCACTAATTACATGTGGCTATTTAAATTAAAATAAATTATATTAGATACAATTGAAAATCAATTTCCTTCATCACACTAGCCACCTTTCAGGTTCTCAGTAGCCACATTTGGCTACTGACCACTCAATTTATGGAGCAGAGACTGAATGTTTCTATCATCACAGGAAGTGCTATTGGACAGTTCTGCTTTAGAAGGTAAAACAGATTAAAGTGGGGGCACTTGATCCCATAGAGATGCTTGACCAAAAATTAATATATAAATAACTGGGGAAAATACATTCCCAATGCTTTCACATTGCAGTTGGTGGGTAAATATTTGTCAGAACTATAATATTTACTGAGAGAAGACAGGGATGTAGAGATAATTTGGATGAGCTCATATCTCAGCACAATGTCTTGAATATACAAGTGGAAGAAAACAAAGCTAATAAATATTTGAACTGACATCACTTTCCAAAAGAATCCTGACTTCTACAGATAAAATGAGGTCTACTAATTAACATTTGAATTATGGTTAAGAGAATAGTAACTTCTATTTTTAAAAAGCTGCAGTCAAATGGCAATAGCTATAAAATTAGTTAATAAATAAAATAAACTTTTAATAGCTATACTTATTAATTATGATGATACTTTGTGTATCACTATGATGATACTTATTAACTAATAATGATACTTTTAAATTAAACCCAGTGTTTATAATATTGTCATTTAATGTGTTTGCTTGTATTTTATTGTGAACTCACCAACATTTCCCATTCATACATTCATGATGTATTCAAGTAATATGTACAATTAAAATCAAGAAGGTTTTACTAAAACACAACCTTAATGTCTTCTGTTTAAAGTTTGAATTTTTCATGTTTATAGCCATTTTAATATCTTGCTGATTGTGGCCTCACCTGGAGAAATTGTCCTATATCTTAGGAATGGCATAATATAAAGAAATGAAAAACAAATCTAGATTCTGGAATAAGGTGCCCTTATTAACCACAAAACAGTCAATCCTAAATGAGATCAAGTCAGCCAATCCTAAAGGAAATCAATCCTGAATATTCATCAGAAGGACTGATGCTGAAGTTCCAATACTTTGGCTACCCGATGCAAAGAGCTGACTCATTAGAAAAGATCCTGATGCTGAGAAGGTTTGAACAGAAGAAGAAGGGGATGACAGAGGCTGGATGGCATCACCGACTCAGTGAACATGACTGTGAGCAAGCTCCGGGAGATGGTGAAGGACATGGAAGTCTAGCATGAGTCAGACAAAACTGAGTGACTGAACAATTAACCACAAAACTTCAAGCTTCGTTTCCTTAGATGTAAAATGACAATAAAGATACTTTCCAGGTCAGCACTAATGAGCTATTTGTGAAACGAAGAAAGGGAGACTTGAAAGCATCTTGTAAAGTTTGAAACTCCATGACAATGTGGAATATTAAATCATCATGCCTTTGGTAAACATGGACATACAACAGCACGGAACCTCGTTTCTTACCTCTGACTGAGAGTCTTAGGATTGGCCAATCATGGGGCTGCCTCCTCTAACTAAACTTGTCAAAGATCTCACATGGTCTTTATTCTCGTTAAATACAGTTTCAGGTTCTCCCCAGATATTACTCACACTGATTCATGAGCTCCAATGATTCCAGCAAATCAGAATGTGCCATAATCCAATGATTCCAGCCCCGACCTGTTTGGTGACTGGGAACGATGCAGAGAATTTACCAGCTCTTTCAGTCGAATATCTGCAGGCCTGGGCTTCCTAGGCAGCTCAACGGTAAAGAATCCGACTGCCAACGCAGGAGACACAGGTGGGATCCTTGAGTCAGGAAGATCCCCTGGAGGAGGGCATGGCAACCCACTCCAGTATTCTTGCCTGGGAAATCCCATGGACAGAGCGTGGCGGGCTACAGTCACAAAAAGTTGGACACGACTTAGTGACTGAAAATAGCAACAATTTGCAGGCCCAGCAATGCAAATGCGAAGAAGAGGAGGTAGGTATTCTGACATTCTTACTTCTTTCCTCAGAGTCAAATCATGGACTTATGGTGATAACAAATCAATTTCTCTCACTGCATTTCAGAGCCTGAGGAGCAAAGAATTTCCTCCATTTTCTAAATGTCATAAGCAAACAAGCATGCTTTCTTAATAAACAGGCTTTAAGGGGGAGTTTGTTGACCTTACATATTTTCTTAGAATATATATACTTTCTCTTAGGGAAGGGAACATACAGATCTTGGTATATGTTAAGTTACAAGAAAGAATAACGACAGGTTTAAAGTCTCAAGTAGGGAATTTTCCTGAAAGAGTCCCATTTGGCTAAATTTCCTCAGTTTTTTCTAAGGATGCTATAGAGATGGAAAAGAATGAAGTTCATAGAATGGGAATTTTCAGGAACCCTGAATGGGAGATAAACCAAGGGTGTTGCTTCTTATGTCCTGAGTAGATTATCTTAGTACTTGTGACAGAAAACATGATGACTAGTGAAGGAAGAAAAAAGAAAATTGCCTTATTCCCTGGAGATTCCCCTTCCTGTGTTTCATTTTTCCAGTAATGATCTCTCTTCTGATCAGTGATACAGCAGAAGAAATTCCCTTTTTACCTTCATACGGTTCCATAAATTCACTTATCAGTTCTCTAAAGCTGAGTCCTAGAAATTTGCTGAACCGGTCACTCTATCTGATCCCATCATTATAACATTTCCTGTCAACTATGCTTCTGTCTTACTTATACACATAAATGTATTGCTGTAGTTTTCATTTTTCTAGTTAATGCACACTGTTTGACATGACAAGCAAACAATCTTTAGAAAACATTGGCTAGAGTATCAATTTTAGAAATTGTGGGCCTGATCTAAAAATTGACACCTTCATAAGAATGTGCCATTCTTCACCGATTCCATCTGACTCACAGGATTTTCACTGTAGGTTAGTTTTGATCAGGTCATTTTCCAAGTAATTTACCTTAAGCTAGGAGTATTCTTGGGATCATTTTGTTCCTGTAGATATCACAATATGCTGGGTGCTGCTTCTTATGTAAATATTGGTAGTACTTTTGTCAAACATCGTATTTAACAGCAATCCCTGAAACAGGCTAGTTGAACCCACTCAAACATTACTAAGACCTTTTACAGAGCTGCTGAAGAATGTTTAGTGACTCTCCTGTCAGTAAAAGAACTTAGAATGAATATGTCTCTTGTCTAGGTCAAGACAAATGTCAGGGCTAATGCAGAGTGAAACATGATGATGGGAATTTGAAATGAAGGGCTAGGGCAACAGGTGCTTGGCATGAGACACTGAAAGAGAAGAGAGAAGGGCTGTGAAGTACCCAAGGCGGTGATCAGACTGTAAGTAGACAAAGAAAAGCCTCAGGCTTCTCACCGCCAGAGAAAGAGATCTTACACTTCTCGAAATTTCAAAGTAGAATCAGGAAGAGATGCTGAAATTTGGAGAGTCCTTTTGTCTAAACAAATCACTTTTCAAAGCCACAGTGAAGCCACAGGCATCTAATTGAATATGCAGAAACAGGTACAATTGTTTTGCCAGTGTGTTGATGCAAAGGGAAGCTAAAAACAAAACAATACAGAGAAAGAGCACTGAGGTTGCCTAAGTGCTCTCTAGATGGAAGGTGCTATGGTTGACAAGTTCCCTGCTTTACTTCACTAATGCCTGCAATAGCACTGGGAAGCAGACTTTTCCTTGGGTTTAAAAGATGAAGATTCTGAGTCTCAGTGAGACACGCTAAGTGATGATATGACATTTAAACCAATTTTTCTGGTTCCACACCTATGCTTTCTGACATACACTGAGTCAATTACAGGTGGCCTGTCCATTTCAAAATTCTTTATTTGAGAATTACTGAATAATGCCAAAGTAGGTTAGGAAATTTAAACGTTAAAAGGTGCTGCAATTCTTTGGTGTACTATTTTAATTAGTAGCCATTACAGACTCAAAGGCAGACATTCAGATGTACTACTCAGACATTTCATCAATTCAGATGTTGTATTTCCTAGACTAAGCATTTTATTTTATTTTTAGTCTAGGAGAATTCAAAATTTAACATATCCTTTACATTATTATTGTGGGCTCCTCAAAATAACTTTAGCATTTTACTTTTTGATTTCGTCCATGTCTCAAATAATTAAGATGACTCAGTACACAGTTAACCAATTAAAATAACCATATATATTACAGACATTAATATATGAATCTATAAGTCTAAGCTGAGTGCCGAAGAAGACTCTTGAGGATCCCTTGGACTGCAAGGAGATCCAACCAGTCCATCCTAAAGGAGATCAGTCTTGAACAGCCATTGGAAGGACAGATGGTGAAGCTGAAACTCCAATACTTTGGCCACCTGGTGTGAAGAACTGACTCATTTGAAAAGACCCTGGTAATGGGAAAGATTGAAGGTGAGAAGAGAGGGGGACAACAGAGGATGAGATGGTTGGATGGCACCACCGATTCAATGGACATGAGTTTAAGTAAACTGGAGGAGTTGGTGATGGACAGGGAGGCCTGGTGTGTTGCAGTGCATGAGGTCACAAAGAGTTGACACAACTGAGCAACTGAACTGAACTGAACTGATAAGTCTAAAAACATGCAGCATATTTGGCTAACACTTGGAAAATAGAAATTTTCTATTTGTATCATCCCAAATTTCACCTACTCAAAACATATATTCTCTAATTCATTAAGTGAAAATTTAAATATTCAATTTGAAATTTGGCATTAAAAAACAAATTCATATATTAAATTTGTACCTAGGTTATCATCATTATAAAAAAGAATATAGATACTAGAACAGATGTTAAGTACCCTTAGATATTTCTCAAAGATTCCTTCATAGCTACAATATAAAATATAGATTAAATTGTATCATATTGTTGGCCATAACTAACAGACCAGGTAATTTTACAAATTATAACAGAGCAAAATAAGACTGGTTTTTATGTCCCATATAATAAAGCAACCTTTATATTTTGGCTAGACAGGTGGCTAAATTAAGTAGGAGCTCACCAACTTAAGGTTTTAAATATATTACACATTAATTTGAATTTCAAGTATGAATGTTTGTTTAAGAAGGAGCTGATAAAATCATGAGAACGTCATCACTGAGAATGATTAAGAAGAACCACAGCCACATGCAAGGGAGCTTAACTGGGGAAGTAATAAAACGTTCTCCCTGCCTCTGTCCTCTAACAGCGATGTCATTCCCCGTGACCTGGAGGTGAACATGTGTCCGATGGGAAACACTGAGGGCAGTCCGTGCTCTCTCTTGACCAGAAAAGGACGATCAGTGTAACAGGGCACTGAGAGCTCGCCAAGTCCCTTACTCCATTTTGGATTGTGCATCATATGCTTAGTCTAGGGGCCTGACCCTTCGCACTTTCCCACCTCATTCACAATGGACCAGGGAAAGGTGAGTGGCAGGAATAAGATGAGTCTTTCTGTTTAGCCAGAAAACATGGTTAAGTATGGTTGTCTTTGGTCACAACCATAACACAAGTAGCTAAGTGAAGTCTGTAGTAATGTTTATCCTCCAAGGAATAGCTTCTGATGAGCATCAAGCTAAATTAATAAAAATGCATAAGGTGAGGAGTTAATTTATATATGTGTAAGTGGTATCCAATTATTAACCCTTGTATATGACAGTCCTCATGTTAACCAATTATCCCTTTTACACAAAGATAGAGTTTGCAGGAGCATATGTACTATTATAAAGGCATATCATTCTAAATATTCTAAAGTCAACACAGCAAAAATGATTTCAGGAGAAACACAAAATATGAATATATCAAAAAGCTTTGAAATCTCAGTCTCAAAATTATTTGCTATAACAATAGTACTTGTTATTTATTTTGTTGAAAGTGCTCAAAAAGAAAATCTTGCTTAAAAGGAAAATTCATGATAAATTATTATTGTCCTTGCAATGGTTTACAATTATATAAAATTGATATTAGACAAAATGGTAATATGGAAGAAAGTTTATTCCCAGCATCTTGCTCATCTCTGTACCTTTTTATACAAACTTTTCCACCCAAGACTTTCTTTGTGGCTCAGCAGGTAAAGAATCTGCCTGCAATGTGGGAGACTTGGGTTCGATCCCTGTGTTGGAAAGATCTCCTGGAGAAGGGAAAGTCTACCCACTCCAGTATTCTGGCCTGGAGAATTCCATGGACAGTATAGTCCATGGGGTCACAAAGGGTCAGACACGACTGAGTGACTTTTACTTCCATCCAGGTTTCCAGTGTGTTCTTTTCATTCCTATATCAACTGAGAGTATATTTCTTGTCATTCAATCATAAACATGTCTGTACTTTTTGCTCTCTTCTCTCCAGGAGATAATAAATGAATGAAAAGTATTTAGATCAAGTAAAGGTGAAGAGGCTAACTAGATATTTTTCTATCATTTCTTAGTATCTTTAATTAACTAGAACATTGTTTCTCAAACTTTAATAGTTATCAGAAATATTGGAGGGGTCCTTAATATACATATTGGCGGGCCCCAGCCCCAGAATTTACCATCCATTAGGTCTCGGGTGAAGCCCAAGAATCTGAATTTATAGAATAAGTACCCAGGTGATGCTGATACTACAGGCCCCTTAAGAACTGGGTTAAAAGTTTCACTCACTATTGCAGTTAGGCAATGAGGTATGGAGCTACTTAGCAGGTTTTCTATTTTCCTTCACATTATGCGAACCCTAAGTCTAAAATTAGGGCTAGCCCCAGTAGTTTCACCCTTAATATAACAGGATATATCAATTTTTTTTTTGTATAACATATCAACAATAAAAGAAAGCTCTTTCCAAAACACAAAAACAATCTTACCTAAAGTGAACTGCAATGTTTGCTTACTACTTTGATCAAGTTACTTAGAAGACTAAACTCTAAGATTTTACTGTAGAGCAAATTTTATCCCAGTTCCTTTCTGATGAAGAGTAAATAGTTACAAGTCTTCTATCCTTCCTTATATATTCTTATACACAAACACAGTGGTACTTACTGTAAAACTTCTGATTTTCAAAATAAGAGTACCACTATTGATCTTATTATCTAAAATGTGATCAATGATTCTAGACTGACTCATGGAATAATGTTGGCATGTAGTCATCATTCATATAAAATACATATATTAACATATCTGGAAATTTTCCAAAATATCTAAATTTTCCACTTATTTTACTGTACTTTTCATTAATTCATATTCAAATAAGAAATTAATAATAACTGCTGAACAAATACTTATCTTTTCTAAACATTCAAATAACTAATTTACTCATTTGTTAATTTTCCATCTTTACTGCTACACAGGAAAATATCATAAGGTTTTCTGGCAATTTAGGGAATAATATTTTTAAAATAATAATGCTATATCTTTATATTAAACTAGTCAGTCATAAGTAAGACAACTGTCACAATGACAAGACATAGTGGAAGCTCACTAACAGAAAAGATATATTCAAATGTTGCATAATTCTGACTAAATAATTCCCTTTTTATATTTTAATAGTATTGAGGTTAATTAGATGTGGAAATGAATAACTCTTTAAAGACTGATTTTCTTTGTGAGAAGATTCTTCAAATAGCATATATTGTGGAATAATAACATGATCATATGTTATAAGATTTTGAAAATAAATTTATTCAATTTTTTCTTTAATATAATCAGGAAAAGCAAGAAGAAAATACAATGCTTTTTTGGCAAGTTTTAATTGGATCATGTTATTTTTGGATTCCTAATTTCAATCATTCAATTTTTCTCTATTTCCAAAATTATTCCTCCTATCATTATTTCCATGCAAGTAGCAATTTAGTCAAATACCCTGCTCTTCTGTAAGGAAAGTATTTTTGAAGAAAAAAAAAAGGTAAAAATGTTGATGAAGGATATAAATTGTGAGCAATTTGCATTTACCATTATGTCATGAAGTCTATAGAAATCATGTCCAAAATAAATAACATAATTATCACTCATTTCTTCATCAAAGATATTCCAATTTTAGTTCATGTCTGGATAACTATGAAGCTACTTCTAACTTAAAATTATATATTTTATGTCCTCTGTAAATATAGAAACATATAATTTTAATAACCTGACAATATTAATCTTGTTTCTTTTTTTTATTTGTTTCTTAATATTTTAAGGCAATACTTCTAAAATATTTCAAATTCCAGTATCAAGAAACATGACCACTACGTGGACTCAAAGACACACAAAAAATATATTTCAGGTTTAATTAATAGTTCAAACTCCTTTCTCCCACTCTAATGTAATTACCAATTAGCACATTTTTGGTTGAAGGCATATATAGTAAAATTCATGATTAGAATTCTTGTACCAATAGCCTCCACCATAGCCTTTATGAACTCTGAACTACATGAACTGAAAAGACATCAATTGAATTGCAAAGGCCAGCTTATAACACAGAGTCCTGCCCAGAATTATTTGTAGCAAGATGATAATTTTAGGTTGTTAGCAATTATCTAATTCCAATCTTAGGGGGAAAAAATCACTGATGATTAAAGCTTTCTGAGGAAGAATTACTTATGGCACTTAGTGAGTTGCTCAATAAGAGAAATCAAAACTGTATTAATACATTAGATATGTTTTCCAAAAATAAGGGATTGTACAAAAAGCTAGATTAATGGAATCCAATATAATGGTTTGTGTATTTACTGAGCTTTAACGAAAGTGAGAGTTAGGATGTTATTGCAGAGATTTGATGATATGGTCCACTGTTCACCTGAGACTACTGAACACAGCATTCTTAAACCTGCTTCATATCTGTTTTCAGTCACTGAGCATTTCCTTAGAGTGTACTTCTGTTCAGATGAGATATAGTCATATGCTATCCTTCAGATTGCACTTACAATATCTGTACATAAAACTGGGGCAATGTAGGGCATCATTTATCACAAAATGAATAAGTAGTGTTAATATGCATTTCAATGCTTTGTAAAGTTTCTCAATGTAACACATGCTGCAGAGACCATGTACACATTTGTGTGTGTCTATCACATTATATTGATAATATAAGTATATTTGCTATTCTGTGTGCTTTCTTACCAGTCAAGTTCTTCAGTCCAAGTTCTTGAAGTCCAAAGTTTCCATCTTTTCTGTAGTTTAAAAATATTGCCAAGGCATATCGATCCTCATAAAGCTTTGTCCCACGGATAATGCGTAAGTTCTCCAGAGGCAGATAGCGAAACTGATTAAGAGCAACCAACACGTAGCCTGTGACTTCTCGTATAGACTGAAAAGACACAAATGATGGCCTGTGTCAAACGATTTAAAACTGTCAGTATGTTTATGTAGTCATTTAGATCAAACTGAGTTATTTAATTCTCATTTTCAGCTTTTAATTGAATATACTAATTTCCATACCATATTATAAATAATTGCCTTGACACACAAGATCACAAGGGTTAGACTCTCATTTGAAGAGTGGGCTGTATTTTACTTTTAAGTCAATAATGTGCTTTACAGTAAAAATAATGAATTTTATTGTGTGAAGCACCCTTCATGTCTGAGATATGGATATACTTAAAAGAATAAAGATCTCATTCTCTGACAGACTAAAATTAGATAAGAACACATAACTATCAATCTTTACATTTAAAAAATAAACTGGAAAGCTTATCACAAAATAAAGTTGCATTAATCTGTAGACTGTGGGACAGATTTCACACTGTTTAATTGTTTAATTTTATAGAAATCAAAGAACAATTGCCTTGTATCAATATATCTCTGGCTATATATATATATACACATATATATATAATTCATATTGTGTGTATACACATTAGATACACACAATATGCATTAGATACTAATTAATGGTTTCTAATTTAATTAACAACACAATTTTTATTTTGACTGTATGCTGTTTAAATGGAGTTGTCTATAAGGTAGTTATTTGAAGGTTTGTGAGATATATTAAAGCAAAAAAAAAAAATCACAAAAAGACTTTCAGTTTAGTTTAGTTCAGTCGCTCAGTTGTGTCCAACTCTTTGCGACCCCATGAATCGCAGCACACCAGGCCTCCCTGTCCATCACAAACTCCCAGAGTTTACTCAAACTCATGCCCATCGAGTCGGTGATGCCATCCAGCCATCTCATCCTCTGTCGTCCCCTTCTCCTCCTGCCCCCAATCCCTCCTAGCATCAGGGTCTTTTCCAACGAGTCAACTCTTAGACTTCGTCTAAAGCTATAGTTTTTTATAAAATGCATATAAATGAAAGTCAAGTCCAACTCTTTACAACCTCATGGAATATACAATCCATGGGATTCTCCAGGCCAGAACACTGGAGTAGGTAGCTGTTCATTTCTCCAGGAGATCTTCCCAACCCAGGGATCAAACCCAGGTCTCACACATTGCAGGGAGATTCTTTACCTGCTGAGCAACAAGGGAAGCCCCAAATGCATATAAGAACAGTAATAAATATAGGTCTTAAATTAAAATATATATATAATTCAAAAGTGTGGAAAAAATTGATATTATTTAATGCCGATTTCAGACTATTTTTAGATCAGATGTCCCATGCTCAGTCTTTGGTCCTCTGTTTTTCTCTGTCTACTCTTATCCCCTTGTCCTACCCAATTTTAAGGTTGATGATCTCCACACTATTATTACCTCCAAACTCCTAAACACCAGATTCATATCCAACTGCCTACTCTGCATCTTCACTTGGATGCCTCACAGACTTCTCAGACACACATGCACAAAGCTTAACATTTGTCTACCTTCCCCATCCTACCAACAGCCTTTGTCACCTTAGCTGATGTCAGTTCATCTTCCTATTATTCAGGCCAAAGTCTTGGGGACACTCTTGAGTCCCATTCACATACCAAAAGCAATCCATCCCATGTGTTCTATCTTTAAAAGGATAGATAAGGATGTATGACATCCACTGGTATCCTCTGAGCCACCATCATTCTTTATCAAGATCACTATAATCGTTTCTGCTCTTGGCGCCTTCTGGTGTATTCTCAGTTAAGCCTAGCCCTGATCTTTTAAAAACATAAATCGAGTCAGGACACTTCTTAAAACTGAAATGTCTCCCAAGTCACTCAGAGTAATAAAATTTTGTAAATAATGAGTCAAAACCTATATCTGTGTTATCCAGTAGAGAAACCACTAGTCATAGATGTCCACTGAACAACTGAAATATGGTTAGTATGAAATGAGATGTTGTCAGTGTAAAACATATTATGAATTTCAAATATTACATGTTGAAATGAAAATATTTTAGATAAACTGATTTATATTAGCTTCATTATTAAAGCTGAATTTACCTGTTTCTTTGTACCTTTATATTGTGGCTACATGGAAATTAAAAATTACATTTTTATGGCTCTCACTGCATTTCTAATGGACAACTCTGTACTATATGACCTGTTCATATTTCTTTCTCTGACTCTAACACCTTGCTCACTCTTTCTGGTTTTGCTGGTCCCTGTCGTTCTTTCAGTATGTGAGCATGGTCCTACCTCCAGGTGATGAGTGCAATTTTAAGCGCCTGAGTTTCTCTCCTTCTTGATATCTACTTGGCTGATTTTCTCACTGCCGTCAGGTTTCTGCTCAATTTTACCTTCTCAGCTGAGATCACCTCTGATTGATCTATTTAATATGGCGACCCTCCCATTTTTACCCACTTTCACCCACTTTCATTTTTATTGTTTCTACAATACTTTTCACTCCCTAACATACTGTATTTATATATTTGCCACATTTAATATTTATAGTCTTTCTCACCTTTTCCCAGAATATAAGCACTACAAGTGCAACCATTTAATTTGCTCACTCCTGTGTCCCATGTAACAAGATCTTACTGTTACTCAGTAAGAGACCAATAAATATTTGTTAAACACTGTGTCTCTTCACCGCCGTACCTTCCCCACTGGGTGGTCTGAGGAGTCCAGAGGATGCCTATCTGTAGGCTGCAATCCTCTCTTCTAGATAGATCATGCTGCAAACCTCTGTGAGCCCAGAATGTCATTCCTCAAAAGCCCACTCCTCACCCCTCATCATTCTTTAGGGTCAATGATATCATCTTTCTCAGTTGTGTTCTGCCCACCAGACAATAGACCGTGCCACCAATGTGAGTACACCAAGGAAGGATGGGATGGTCCAGGGGCAGATCTTTAAGGGGGGGTGGTGGTGCATAGATCCTGGATGCGCGGGCCAGTGTGTCCATTCACTTCTGTGCAAGGCCTCTCAGAACATGGATAGAACTAGGTGATGTAAGGACTGCAAGCTGAAGGCCATCTCTCTCTACACCACTATAATCCTGAGGAGTCCAAAAATTCTAACATTTCACTTGGCTTTCCAGGTTGTTATAAAGATATATCTGTCAAAATGGGAGATAGAACTCATTTTATTGAATAACAGTTGCCTGATTTATAAGTAAATAATGCGCCACACAATATGTAAGCCTCCACTTGTATTCTTACTCCAGGCCCTAAGGATAAACACACTACCACTGATCACCATGACAAGCATAACGCCAACAGAGCGAAGGTGGTGAGAAGGTGGCAAGAGACACATGAAACTGCTCATGTCTGACATCAAATCAGGAACTCTGAGCCACAGTAGGAATTCCTGAGACACTGAGCATTTTGGATTGAAGAGATAAATGGGAAAGAGGGGTCAAAGATCAGCAGTGGCATGCATTGTTTGCATGCTACAGTGTGCTTTAAAACCATACCTGCCTGACATAGTATCGCCTTAGAGCCCTCCAAGTTCTCCTCCAACTGCTGTTTAAAATGATTGAGCTGATATTTGTTTGCATTCTTAAAAGAGATCACAAACACTTTTTAACATCATTTGGCCCAAAAGTAACATTATTTCATTCATTATAAAAACCATTTATTTTTAGCTTGTATATAATAATTATCAAGTACTCTGGGTTACAATGATGACACTATGATAAAAGTTGGAGTATTGGGTATAATCAATATTATTAGTCCTTTGGCTAAAATGTGTTATAATATCCATCATTCTTCCTAACAAACTCATGATTAGGTCTAACTTCACCTAGGAAGTGGATCTTTTTTAATAAAAACTGTAAAAATCTATCGGCTTATCCTAAGACAGAAGGTCACAGGGACGGGATTATTAGAGAAAACACAGGTGAAGCATACTCAGGACAAAGAAGAGGTTTATGAGCAAAGACACAATGTCAGCAGAAATTCTGCAGTGTTTATAAGAGGGATAAATTCTTTGTAGCTATTAACTGAAAAAGATGTACCACTTAGAATGGGCTTTTTCGGCCACACATTAGCAGAGGCTACAAATAACCTGCAAATAATGAAGGCTCTAGTATAAAAAGTGTTATAGATATGAGCAAAGAACAACAGTGAACATATAAAGATCAACTAATCATAGAAGAGGGTGCTCCAAGTGCCTTTAGCCACATGAGAAAGTAAGATATAACTAAGAACATCTTTGCATTCACATATTATTTAATGCATGTATGCACGTATATATCTTTGAATTAACTGCATTGTAAAATGTATGTACTTCTCATTCCAGAGGGTGCATTAAATTATTCTTAAAAACATTTTTATTATCTTCATGAAAAGTCAGGTTAAAAACAATAGTTACTCCTTTGACCAGATTCTGGGACTGGAGGGATTTACTGATTTAATTGAGATTTTTTTTTTTTTAATTTTTTTTTAACTTTTTTTTAAATTGAGATTTTTGTGTCTAAAATAAATCTCTTTCATTATCCGTACTTCTTATTTATTACACTCTGGTCTTGCAAAATAATACACATAACTTAAACATTAGCTTAACAAGTAATTATTCTGCTATGGGGACACTGGGGTATCACGGTATGTTCATGTTGAGAAGCCATATGTTCAAACCATTTTGAACAAAGCCACCCATGAGTAGGTGATATCTAATTTATTCATGACAAATTTTCTGATAATAATGATGGTGGAGATCCTATTCACCTCACCCCAAACATCCCTTCCCACCTACCCAGCTAATGATGTAAATATTAGGAGAAGAAAGATTATAGAAAATCCCTCAGTCCAAAATTTATTGCTCTAGCCTTTTATATCTGGAGGGTCCCATGGAACCAAGTAATTTTTAAAGAATTATAGGAGATGAATATAAAATGTTATATTTAAAAGCCACAAATATGGCTTGACTTTGTCCTAGCTTCTTTATGTTTGTTTTTTGGAATTTATAGTCACATTCTTGTAGGTATTTATATATATATATATATATCTGTACACATACACACACACACACACACACACACACATATATATATAGACAGAGAGAGTGTGTGTGTTAAACACATGGTAAGAAATGCGAGCTCAACTGCCAGGCAAAGCTGGGCTGTGCCTTCCAGCTTTGTGGTCTTGACCAAGTTATTTATCCTATCTGAGCCTCAGTTTCTTCATCTTAAAAAGTAAACAGCAGATACCTCTATTCTTTATAAAGGTGTAAGAAAGAATAGAAGATATAAGGAAAATGTCTGTAAGAGTTCAACAAATGCTAACTATAATAAATAATACTATCCTTGTTAATAGCTAAGGCAGATGAGCTATCTGTGGACAATCAGAGTTGAAGACAAAATAAGAACCATTGCTTCTAATTTCTTTGTCATGTGGCCTTTGGTATGTTTGTATCTTACCTCTTCAATTTCTGATTTATTTGTAAATTACAGAATCGGTTCCTTATATTGTTTTTGTGTATGTTATGGCCATTAGTACAGACCCTGGCACTGAACAGATGGCTGTTGAATTAAAGGTAGAATGCAATGCTTAAGGTATTTTTAGATATTGTTTTTCACTGAAAATGATTTTATGAAATTTCTGATAATTAAAAAAAAAAGTTATTTGAACAACACAACCATGACTGTGTCCAAGGACCACAATTGTAAATAGAAATCATTAGAATGCATCAGAAAAGAGAAAACTCAGGCTCTGGTTCTGGTTCAGTTATGTTTAGTCCTAGGAAACTGCCTGTTTTGTCAACTGAAGACTGAATGCCTACCAATATTCACCCACAGATATCCCTCTCCTTGTGGTGTAAGCTGCTGCTGACTAAAACTGATTTTCATTGTCAGTGTATGCTTCCACAGAGACTTTGTTCAAGTGAATACTACTGACAATCATTAAACTCCTAAATGCTTCAAAACACATCTAATCCAAGGAACAGTTTGATATCCATGCCATTTGATGATGGAAATAAAAAGAAATGGAAAAATGAAAGAAATTTGACCAACTTTTCATACCATATTAGCAGTAAACCTAGGGGGATAATGCATGGTTTGTTCTGAAGGACAGAAATTTATAACCATTTTTTCTTACATGATACTTTAAGAAAAAAAAAATGTGAAAACTGCAGTTATACACTTTCCAGGATTCGGTTGCCATTCAACCAAAAATTAGAAGAGATTGTGCTGATTCACTGGTCTTTCCATTTACCTTCAGATGATTCCAGAAAAATCAATCTTTATTGTTTCTAAATCTCTATTGCATTTCACAATTCTTATAACCACCGTTCCTTTTTTATTTGAAATAATTCCCTTATTCTTTAATTATAGTTGATTTTCTCTAATTTGGTACTTAGTGAGAATAGTGAATAGTTCCTTAAATATTCCTTCATTTACCTTAAAATTCAGGTGATTGCAGTACTTCACAATTTCTGAATATTTAATCAGGGTTTAGGGACAATTTATCACATGTTAAAAATAATAGTACATTCTTGGCTAAATGCATAAAAGGCTGTTTTCTAGATTTTTTTTCCTACTCAAATTATATACCAAATACTTGTTATTTTTCTTTAATATGAGCATCTTTGAAAATACACCTGTCTATTTTTGTTAAGACTTTCTGTAGCAAGTCAAAATAGTTCTGAATTCTTAACTTCTACTCTAGTGTCTCTAATGTACTCACACCCAATTATATATCATACACAAGTATTCCAAACTGACATTTTAATATTCTTTTATAATTATTTAAAATATACAAAACGATTGAAATTTATTGTTTCTGGACCAAGGTGTGGACTGGGAACGTCCTGAGTTTGCTCCCTTTTGTGGACTCACTGAAACTACAACTGTATATACAACAATCGTCTCTCAAAACTACCTGAAGGCTAGCAGAACAGGTCTTCCACAACTAAGGATATAGAGAAAAGGACCCATTGAGATAGGTAGGTCGGGCAGAGATGTGGTCTGATCAGAACTCTCACTCTTGCTGTGGCCATGCATGCATGCATGCATGCTAAGTCTCCGCAGTCATGTCCAACTCCGTGCGACCCTATGGACAGCAGCCCACCAGGCTCCTCCATCCACAGGATTCTCCAGGCAAGAATAGTGGAGTGGGCTGCCATTTCCTTCTCCAGGGGCCATGCATAAGTAGTGGTATATCACAACCATGAAGGTTGCCCCTGAGAAGCAAGGGATCTGATCCCCACATAAAGCTTTCCAGCTGGGAAAGATAAAACTCCACAACACTGACTTTAAAAATCAGCAGAGCTTACATCTGGAAGAGCAGGAGGACTATGGGGAACCACATGACCATCATAGCAAACTAAAACCAAAATCCTACACTACAGACACAAAACATAAATTTTTAAAAATTGCAAACATACCACTAAAGAAAATCATCAAACTGCAAGGCAATAGGATAAGAGAAGGATAAAGGAACAGAGAAGAAGTATAAAATCAATCAGAAAACAACCAAATGGCAAAAAGTATATCTATCAAAAATTATATTAAATATAAATAGATTAAATGCCCCCAGTCAAAAGGCATAAGGTGGATGAACAGAGAGAAAAAAGAAAAAAAAGATTAACCAACCATTCCACCCCCACAAAGGAAGTACTCATATATGAGCAGCTTATACAAAACTCATTTCAGATCTAAATATATATATACACACACAGAATAAAAGTGAAAATATAGACAAAAGATATCTCATGCAAAGGGAATCAAAAAGAGAGCTAGAATAACAACATTTATATTAGACAAAATAAAATTTAAAACAAAGACTCTAACAGGAGACAAAGAGGGACATTACATAATGATAAGGGCTCAATCTAACAAGGGTAACACTTGTAAATGTTTACACACCCAACACAGAACCTAAATAAAGAAAATATAAAGACATGAATAGAGATTTTATAGCATTAATAATAAAATAATAGTAGGGCTGACCTACATCAATGGATAGATTATCCAGACCAAAAAACAATAAGGAAACATTGGACTTAATTGAAACACTATATCATAAAAAGTTAATAGATATATACAGAACACTTAACCCTAAAAGAGCAGAAAAAACATTACTTTCAATTGAACAAGAAACCTTCTCCAACATAGATCACATGTTAGGCAACTAAGCAATCACTTTAAATATAAGATTGAAATCATATCAAGTATCTTTTTCAACCACAACAGTGTGAAACTAGAAAGCAATAGCAAGAGGGAAAAAAATAAACACACAATGGCTAAGCAACATACTATTAAATAACCAGTGAGTCAATGAGGACATCAAAGAGGAAACTTAAAAGAAAATGTTGAGACAAATGAAAATGGACAAAACATTCCAATATTTACAGAACACAACAAAATTAGCTGTGAGAAGAAAGGTTATAACAAAGCAGGTCTTCCTCAAGAAACATGAATTATCTCAAATTAACAATCTAATATATCTAAAGTAAAAGAAAAAGAATAAGCAAAGCCGGGTATAGTAGAAGGAAGGATATAATAAAGATCAAAGCTGAAAAAAAATGAAATAGAGATTTAGAAAACATAGAAAAATCAATAAAATTTGAGGAGGTGGTCTTCCCTGGTAGCTCAACTGGTAAAGAATCCACCTGCAGTGCAGTGGAGACCCCGGCTCAATTTCTGGGTCGGGAAGATCTGCTGGAGGAAAGATAGGCTATCCACTCCAGTATTCCTGGACTTCTCTGGTGGCTAAGTTGGTAAAGAATCCACCCTGCAATGTGGGAGCCCTGGGTTTGATCCCTGGACTGGGAAGATCCCCTGGAGAAGGGAATGGCTACCCTCTCCGGTATTCTGACCTGGAGAATTCTTTGGGCCACAAAGAGCTGGATGTGACTGAGTGGCTTCCACTATTGGTAAAAATAAGAATGATGAAACTTTGGCAAGCCTCACAAGGGAAAAAAAAAAGAGCTCAACTAATAAAATCAGAAATGAACAACAAAAAATTGCAAACAACATCATAGAAATATAAAGGATGATATTAGATTACTAAATAATTACTAAATAATTAAAAGTTAACAAACTGGACAACATAGAAGAAAATAAAAATTCCTAGAAATAATCTTCTAAGACTAAATCTTGCAGAAATAAAAAGTCTAAACAGAATGATCACTAGTAATGAGATTGAATCAGTAATCAAAAACTTCAAATAAAGATAAGAACCAAAGGTTTCATGAGATAATTCCACCAAACAATTATAGAACAGTCAATACCTATTCTTCCCAAACCTTTCAAAAGCTATAGAAGATAAACACTTTCAAATTCCTTCCATTACTCCAATAGAAAAAGCAAAGATACTACACAAAATAAAATTACAGGTAAATATCTCTAGTGAATAAAGACAAACATTTTTTCAACAATATATTAAAAAACCAAATCCAACAATGCATAAAAAGGATCACACACTTAGATAAAGTGGGATTTATTTCAGGGAAGCGAGGATGATTTAATACTGCAACTCAATCAATATGACACACCACATTAACAAAAGGAAGGAAGAAAAAAAAGTTACATCATCATCTCAATAGACACTGAAAAATAATTTGACAAAATTCAACATTCATTCATGATAAGAACTCTCATTAATGTTAGTACAGAAGAAACATATCTCAGCATAATAAAAGCCATTTGAGAAACCCACAACTAATATCATACTCAACAGGGAAAAGTTAAAGTTTCTCCTCTACAATCAGGAAAAAGAAAAGACTACTATTCTCACCACTCCTATTTAACACAGTATTGGAAGTATACTAGCCACAGCAATCAGAAGTAAAAGGCATCTAAATTGAGAGAAGAAAAGGAAGAAGTAAAACTGGCATTTGCAACTGTTATTTGCAGATGGCATGTTATTATATATAGAAAATCTTAAAGTCTCAACCGAAAAAAAATAAACTATGAGAATTAATAAACAAAATCAGTTAAGTTTCAGGATTTGAGATTAATATACAGATTTTTTTTTGCTTTTTATATAATAAAAATGAACTCTGAGAAAGAGGAAACAAGAAAGCAATCATATTTACAATTTAATCAAAAAGAGAAGAATTTTTAGGAACAAACCTAACAGGAGAGGGAAAAAACATATAATGTGAAAACTCTAAGACACTGATGAAGGGAGCTGAAGATGATGCTAAGAAATAAAAGGATGTCAGTCCTGTTGAACTCTTTGTGACCCCATGAACTATAGCCCACCAGGCTCCTCCATCTATGGGACTTTTTTCCAGCAAGAATACTAGAGTGGGTTACCATTTCCCCCTCAGGGGAACTTCCAATCCCAAGGATTAAACTCACAACTCCTGCATCTCCTGAATTACAGGTGAATTCCATGTAGCTGAGCCACTGAGGAAGTCCTCATGTACTGGAAGAATTTTGAATTCCCATACTACACAAAAGGAGGCAAGACCATACAATGGAGAAAAGATAATCTCTTCAGTAACTGGTGGTGGTAAATATAGGACCAGAAACCATAAAATCCCTATAGGAAATTATAGGCAGAATATAAATCTTTGACATAAATCATAACAATAATTTGTTTGGATATGTCACCTAAGGCAAAGTGAACCAAAGCAAAAATGAACAAGTGGGACCTAACTACACTTAAAAGATTTTGAAAATAAAATAAAACTTCAAAACAAAAATACAACCTACTTAACTGAAGAAAATATTTGCAAATTATATGACTGATAAGAATTTAACATTCATAATACTAAAGAGCTCATGCAGCTCAGTAACTAATAAACAACTCAATTTAAAAAATACAGTAGAAGACCTGAATAGACATTTTTCCAGAGAAGGTATAAAGATGGCCAATAGGCACATAAAGAGATGCTCAACATTGCTAATCATCAGAGAAATGCAAATCAAAATCACAATGAGATATTATTTCATACTTCTCAGAATGACTATCATCAAAAAGTCTACAAATAACACATGTTGGTGAGAATGTGGAGAAAAAGTAGCTCATGTACAGTGCTGATAGGTATGTGAATTTGAAGAACCACGATGGAAAACACTAAGGAAGTTCCTCAAAAAAGTAAAAATATAACTACCATATGATCAAGGAGTTCCACTCCTGGGTATATATCTGAAGAAAACACAAATACTATTTTGAAAAGTTACATGTACCCCAATGTCCATGAAAGCATGAGTTATAGTCACCAAGACATGGAAGACATCTAAGTGTATAGTGTTCATCAACAGATAAATGAATAAAGAATATATGGTATATATACACACATGTATGTATACATATATGCACCTATATACATCTGCACACACACATACACATATACACACATGCATACATACACACAAAGGAATATTACTCAGCCATAAAAAGAATGAAATTTGGTATTTGAAAAGACATAGATGAACCTAGAAGGGTTATGCTAAGTGAAATAAGTTAGATAAAACAAATACTATATGCTATAATTTATATATGGAATCTAAAACATAAAACAAACACATTAACATAAGAAAACAGGAAGATAAACTAGTGGTAACCAAAGGGGAGAGGGGAAGTAAGAGGGGAAAGATAGGAATAGGACATTGAGAGTCACAAACTACTATGTAAAAATAAATGTTACAAGAACACAGCACCAAGTATATAGCCCATATTTTATAGTAATTTTAAGTGGACCATAATGTACTTAAAATATTGCCATTATGTCACAAGTCTGAAACAAATATAATATTAATAAATCAAATATACTTCAATTAAAAATACTGATTGTCAGTACTTTTATACATCTGCGACTACAGATGAATCAAAGGATTGCAGTATTTATTTTTATTTACATGTGATGTATATTTTTCTCCATAGAGAACAAATTGGTTGGGACAATGCAGCCCAGTGTTTTAATTTAGGTGCTGCAGTTTAATTTGACTCTTGTCCCCATTAATTATTGACCTTGCACAACTTATTTAGTCTTCATTTCTCTTCTGAAATACAGGACACATTTCTGCTAAATGCTCAAAAGCTGAAGATCTTCAAAAGATGATCAATGTCTTCAACATACTATTTTTAGTTGTTATAAAAAAGTTATAAATATTTTGTGTAGTTTAGGAATGCAAACAAATAATATGCAAGAAAATACACCTCTGATATTTGAGTTGATAAATTAAAAGTGGTGCTACACAGTACATAAAGTTGTAGACACCAGTTAGACTGCCTGTTACGGTCTGAATGATGGCCCCTTTAGCCTGTATGTTGAAATCTTAACTCCCAGTATATTAGAATGTGACTGTATTTGAAGTCTGGTCTTTAAAAAGTTAATCAAATTAAAATGAGGTCATTACGGAGGCCATAATAAAATGACTGATAGCATCCTGGGGACTCAAACTGCAAAGAATCTGCCTGCAATGTGAGAGACTCAGGTTTGATCCCTGGGTTGGGAAGATTCCCTGGAGAAAGGAGGAATTTCTCTATTTCTAACGGAACAACTATGTATTACCAAGGTTTAGATGAGAGAATTACTTGACACCATTTCAACCTACAATTGAGTTACAATATAGTTTCACATCTGAGATCTTTTATAAATATGAATTTTCCACTCTCAAAATGTAAAGGAGGAATATGTGCCCCCCTGAAATGACTGTGATAACAGCTGCCCCTCCGACAAAGCCTCTGGGAAATGGCCTTTGAGGATTCAGATGTTAGAGGTGACTGCTTTTGTGACTGGTCTGTTGTTATTTTTAAATGAAAAGGGTGAGCAGTTTCAGAAATAGTACAGCCAAAGTACCAGGCTTGAATTTGACATGCCTGCCAAAATATACTTTAATATCCACGTAAATATTTGCCTCTAAAAACGGAAAACAAAAGGCTTAATTAATTCATAAAGAATAAGTACTTTCTTGAGTCATCTTTGCTGGTGACAACAAGGTCTTATGTTACTTACAATGTTCTTAATGTTCACTTCAAACAAACACAGCAGACTATGTACCTATAACCATCTGTAGGTACAGTTAGGACTGCAGACATGATATGAATTGAGATCAGGGTCTTGAAAATACGCACTAAAATGCTTTTCATATTTAGCATCCTTATCCAAGTCAAAGCTTTCTAAGTGGATATTAACTATTTCTAATAAATATATTGACTCATATTTATTTAGGGTTTTCTGTTTGTGAAATTTTTATAGGTCTTATATCATGTCCTAGACACACCAACTCATTAAGTGCTATTATCTCCATTTCATAGATGAAGAAACTAAAGTTAACTAATACACCCAAAGTAACACAGACAAAAACAGTGAGTGAAGAAATAAAAAACAAAGATTTGTCTTATTTCAGAGCTCTAAAATTCCAATCATTTCAGATATAGCTTTGGAAAATTGTGTCAATTACTCCTTGAAAAGTAACATTGCAATATGGGCTAAATTTTGACTTAGAAATACCACACTCTAAATTTTCTTTACGAAAAAAGTAAGCCAGAACACATTTCAAAAGAAACTACAACAAGATCCTGGTATTTCTAGATTCAAAGTATATTAAGATGTACAAAAATAAACTTAAAATTTTTAGAGTATTTTCAAAGGTGCCAAGAAACTAGAGGTCTTTTCAAATGGATATCAAACGAGACTCTATACATGAATACACAATATAAATATAATAAAATAGTGCTAATGTAAAAGGGCTGAGTGCCATTACCAGATGGAGAAAGCAAGTTATTTGGAGAGTTACATCTTAGCTACATTGCCCACATCATAATATGTGGTTAAATATGTGTTCTTAATCAACTTTTCAAGAAAAAACATTGAAGTCCATTATTTTTATTTAATTTGGAAACTAAACAAATTTATACCTAAAGATTTGACACATATCAGTCATTTAATAAATATACACTTGACTTTCTTTTCTCAAAAATTTCTTAAGTCTCTGAGTTTAGCCTCAACCATCCATGCATCGATGCATCCATACATCTGTCCATTCATCTATCCACCATCCATCCAGCTACTCATTAAACAGCTGTCAATTATGTATCTAAAATGTAAGAAGTACTGTTCTAGGTGCTGGAGACACAGTGGGACTCAGAAGAGACATGGTCCCAACTCTCATGGTGGTTACTTTCTCCATCACTTCCAATATTAGTCTAATGATTAGACTGGCATTAAAAAAAAAAAGTGTAACCAAGAAATATATATAATGACTTAAAAGCTTACTCATACTCATATATGAGTTTCTTTATGCATAAATTGTTATTTTAGAACTTCATTCATTGAACATCTCTTTATTTTATATAAAATTATTTCATATTCTATCACAAATTTCTCCCTTCCATTTCTGAGAAAGTATTTACATTTTTACATTTCTCTTTTGGCACAATTTCTTATCAAGAGATACACTTTTTTATATGTCTGTGTATGTGTGTTTTCAGCAGCCTCAAATAAACTTCACTCTTAAATATTCCCCACCTTTTTTTTTCCCTTTACTGAAATTTTACAGTGAAGAAATAAGTAGTATCCTCTAAAAAAAGTTTAAATGAGTATTAATATTGGTTTATTAATTGTAATAAATATAGCACACTTATGTAAGATGTTAACGGTGGAGGAAACTGAGTGTGATCTATATGGAAACTCGAGTCTTCCTTTACAACTTTCTTACAAACCTAAAACTCCTAAAAATAAAATTTATTTTAAAAATTAGAGAAGTGTCTATCTGAATTTTTTATAATTAATGGCTCTAGGTATATAGTATCAGGGACTGGTCATTGCAAATGTTATCACAGTGATAGAGGAAATTAGTAGGAGGTGATTCTCCATGGTGCTTCTGCATGACTTGTATCAGCTTTTGTTCCAGATTAACTTTTCAAGGATGTGTATAGCAAACAGGATTGGAAGTTTTCCCCTCCTGGGCAGAGGGCAAATTTGCTAGCAGTCCTCTTTCGAAGAGTGAAATTTCCTAAGCTCAGAGTTCCACTGTGACACAAATCCATTTTGGGTTCACTTCCCTGTCACCCCCATGGGAACTGCCCCAGGAGAGAGGGGAAACGATGTCAACATGAACTGATGCTGACTGCTCTGCCATGGAATCTCAACTCCTCCACCAATATAAGTGCCAGTCTGACCTGTTAGTTTGCAAGCAGGCAAAAACCTCAAAACTTTGACAGTTCTCACAACCAGTCATTATGCACCTCTGACTGAACACATCACCACCTATGGTTTCGTCAAAGGAATTAATATGAATATGATGAAGTCTCAGAATCCAGCTGCCAATTTGGAGGACTCAGAAAGGGCAGAAGAGCATGCTGAACTCTACCATGAAAAAACAAGCAACCAACCAAACAACAAACAAAAACGGTGATTCTGGAAAACTCAACAAAGAAAGTCTTCCATTATTATAAATCTTGAAAAAAACCAACAACTTTTTAAAATCCAACAATACTGTCTTGGGATTCTTACATCACAAAAAGTAACTTTATATAAGTAAGGCTGGTGGTTACTTTTGTAGAGAAATGGATTTGAGACTAAGATGAGGCACATGGTTGAGTTTCTGGGGATGGTCAGCAAAATACTGTTTCTTGATGTAGACTAATAGTTATGAGAGTGTCACCTCGCAGGTGACTCAGTGGTAAAGAAACTGCCTGCCAATGCAGGAGATGTGAGTTTGATCCCTGGATTGGGAAAATCTCCTGGAGAAGGAAACGGGAATCTATTCCAGTATTCTTGGCTGAAAAATCCCATGGACAGAAAAGCCTGGTGGGCTACAGTTCATGGGGCCACAAAAGAGTTGGACATGACAGCAACTAAACGACAGAAACAGGAATGGAGACATCTATAGTTGTCTCACCTGGAGTAGGCTGGCATCTCATGGGTAAAGATCTGGGATGCCAATAACATGACAGCCCTTGCCCACCCCCAACAGAGACTCTTCAGATCCAAACTCGCAATAGTGCCAAGATTGAAAAACCCTGCTATAGATTTATTGAGAGGCAATTGTTTAATTTTATTGCTTGTGAGTTTTCTAGAAGTAGTGAAAATTAATAGTATCCACTAATGTAAACAATTCATAAAACATATATAAACTATGAAGAGGATTTACATGGATATTACTATAATGCCTATTTTCTTAACCTAAAGTTATCATTATACATATCCATAAAAATAGGCAGGTAGAAAAAATAGATATAAAATAGATATATAGATTGATAGAGAAGGCTGCATGGATAATGAATGGACAGATAAATAAATATCTATTAATATAGGTAAATTATACAAAAACAAGCCTTTTTCTTTCTTCTTCTTTCCCACATAACCTAATTTTGCAGTAGCAGAACTTTCTATATTGATTTTTTTTTCATTCACTGTTTAAAAAGCTTGCCTAATGCAACTGAAGGACATTAAGGCTAAGATATTATATTTAGAAACAAATTTATAAATAAAGTCAGCTATTTTCTTAATAGATAAAATTTCACTTTCTCTCTGAGAAGGTATTTTTTGCTAAAAAATTATATTTTATGGTCTCCAAGCTATACTTAGTAACCTCAGTTGCTCAGTAACTCAATAACTATGCTTGGCAACTATGGGCATGATATGCTCATTAATGCCAGAGATGTTGATATCTTTTTCATCTCCTAGAGAATGAAGAAGAATACCCACTCCTCATCTGTATCACTTTTTTCATTGTCTTATACCTACATTTAGTTCAGTTCAATTCAGTCACTCAGTCGTGTCTGACTCTCTGCGACCCCATGAATCGCAGCACGCCAGGCCTCCCTGTCCATCACCAACTCCCGGAATTTACTCAAACTCATGTCCATCGAGTCGGTGATGCCATCCAGCCATCTCATCCTCTGTCGTCCCCTTCTCCTCCTGCCCCCAATCCCTCCCAGCATCAGGGTCTTTTCCAATGAGTCAACTCTTCGCATGAGGTGGCCAAAATATTGGAGTTTCAGCTTCAGCATCAGTCCTTCCAATGAACACCCAGGACTGATCTCCTTTAGGATGGACTGGTTGGATCTCCTTGCAGTCCAAGGGACTCTCAAGAGTGTTCTCCAACACCACAGTTCAAATACCCACGTTATCACAGCACTAATGCTTCATATGCACATTACAACTTATAAAGCCCTTCAACATAAATATCACATTAAACCTTCAATTGACAACTTCTAAAACAATTCACTAAGTTTTGAAAGATATTTTTATAATTATGTTAAACCCCAAAATGTGCTAAGTATTTAAGTTCATGAACTACAAGAATCTTAGAAAGGAACTGATATTAATAAAATTACATCATAGGTGACATTTAACATTCTTAAATGACAACACTGGAAAATATTTCACCTCCCTACCCTAAAACTTGTTCTTTTAATCCTACACTAATTTCCTAAGCAGGTCTCAATCCTAAATATCTGATGAAATCTCTACTAGCTGGCACATGGATGTAAAACTCATAAAATATTCATGCTAAGGTCTGTTCTCCTGACACAGTTACCTCAAATCCCTCGTAGAAAGTGGCAGTGTATGAAAAGCTAGATAAAACAAATTAGGTCATGGGGATTAAGTTTCTGTAGAAGGACATTTTCCGATTGCTCAAAATGACTTCTGCTGCTGTATTTCACAACAATACTACAACTACCTTTACTAACACTGTTAACAATTGATTACTTTTATGAGCATCTTTGGCATTGTGCTTGAAGATTTAATTATTATTATCCCCATTTTGCCTTTTTAAAAGGCATGTCTAGTTTGATTTGTTCAATTATACCAAAATTCCTCCACACAGTCTGTCAGCAATACTGAACCAACACAAGGCGAGTGCTGATTACCTAATTTTCATAAATAATTGTTCCGGCATTACCACAAAGTAACTTATTGACACTGACATGCCATGAAAAGTGAGAAAACAATAAGGACAGTGTATGAAACCACTTTTTTGCATCAAAGGCCCTACTGCAAATATTGTTATGTACTCTGACACTAGACCAATATTCTCAATATTTTACCCAAAAATCTGCTAAAGATGTTATTATTTCTATAAAATTGTATCAGTCCTAAAAAGCAAATATAAAAGTAAATATCTTCTTTGAGAAAAAGAAAAAGAATAATAGTTTATCTTTATAATAAGTTAATGACTTGTATAAATTATCAATATACTCTGCATTGCTACTAATGTTTTAAATTACCATAATGATATAAACATGTTATGTCCAAAAAAATATTTGTCTGAAATAATCACATTTGAATAAGTGCTCTAGTGTTAAAAGGCATTTCCCAAAGTAACAGCTCAAGTTTTCTATTAGCTAAAATCAACCAAATTGCTATACATACAAGTTTTTGTAAGTGATAAAGTAAATCAAAGCAGATAACCAAAGAAGATACTCATTTCAGAGAAAATTAAAGAATAATAAAACAGAATTTGAAGTTCCAAATAATTGAGGTAACATTGAAACTTGAAAGAAAAATCCTTCTCACAGTGTATAATTTAATTTTAAAAGCCATTGGTTTTCATAAATATTTCTACAAACTTAAAAGTTATATAAAAGCATTTACTTTTACTCATGTAGTAAAAGCATAGAGTCATGTTTAAGGAAAAAAGGGCAAAATATATTTCTCATCACATTTCATAAATTATTTCAATAAAAATCTTAATCTATTTTTAAACACTAAATTGAAAAGATAAAACATCACATAATGACACAGAGAATGTGTTTCTTAAAATATTAGAAAACATATTTTATATAAGGTGTTAAATATCAATGTGCATTTATTTTTAAGTCTATTCATTTTTAAGTTTTATATTCATTTTAAGTTTTAAGAAAATGCTACTTGTAAAACCAATACCCTCTATTTCTTTCTAAGGGCATATTAGGCTTCAGAACACATTTTGCTCAACTGCATCCAAATTTTATCACATCATTATAGAAAAAGAGCAAATGAGTGCTCATGGAGATAAAGTGAATTTTAGGGTCATTAGTATTTAACTTTTATAAAATTTTATTTGGCTCTCAAACCAGGTCATGAGTTTTAGGTAGAAGGTTATTTATTTTTATTTTTTTTAACAGCAATCTTCTGTATAGTATCTAGCAGTATACTTTATATATAATATGGTAATTATTCAATACTAAAGTTTCAATTATAACCCTCAAATTCTGACACTTAGGGTTTCAAAAGTAAAAATGCTTGAATGGCTCCTTTGAATACATTCTAAACTTTCAGAAAGACCATTGTTCAAAATCTTAACTTTGCTGAATTTGCTCAAAATAAACCATTCATTTATTTATTCATTCCATATTCCTTCATTCAGTAAGTATATAATGAATACTTGTCAAAGGCCAGGTCTAGGCTTTGCTTGGGATTATCAAGATGAGCCAAATCAAAAATCTTCTCTTTAAAATTTGGCATGCATCAGGGAATTACAATAAGTACATAATTAGCTGCTCTTAAGGTAGGAAGTGTTATATAAGTGTGATAGAAAGTGATAATTCTGAGAATTTTGAGGTGACATATATTAGCAAGTTATGATATAATTCAGAGTAACAACCATTACTACCATCTTCCAGTCTTTTAATTATTATTTATAACCCTGAATATTCATTGGAAGAACTGATGCTAAAAATGAAGCTCCAACACTGTGGCCACTTAATGCAAATAACTGACACATTGGAAAAGACCCTGATGCTGGGAAAGATTGAGGGCAGGATTAGAAGGGGCAACAGAGGATGAGACGGTTGGATGGCATCACCGACTCAATGGACATGAGTTTGAGCAAACTCCTTGAAATAGTGAAGGACATGGAAGCCTGGCGTGCTTCGGTCCATGGGGTCAAAAAGAGTCAGGCATGACTTAGTAATTGAACAAAAACAACAATAACAAAACACAACAAAACAAACAACAACAACAGCAAAAACCACATGACAGAAAAAATGGAAAAGTACCAAAGAAATAGCAAAATCTTAAAAATGTATGAGCGTGGCCCCACAAATGATGGGATGATGGCCTAGTTAGTTTTACTACTAAACCAACAGAGAAAAACCCTTTGAAAGGATCAAAAGTAGATTTCATTGATAAAAAGAAATAAAGGGAATATCTTCTGAAGAAAACAACCAGATAATGCAATGAAGCAAAGAGTCAAAAGGAATCTAAACTAGCATTATCCAAAATTCAGTTATATTTTTTTCACATGGAATTAGAATATCTTTATCTTGGTAATTGACTCATTAGTTAAAATTTTGCAGATGGCATTTAGCATTTTATATCCTTGATTGAATGATATGCTAAGGTTACTTAATTATTTAGACTATTAGTACATTTTTTCCTTTAAAAAAATTTTTTTTTCTGTAGTGACCCTAACTACATAAAAAAGCTAGAGTCTGATAACCCATCAAACAAATTTTATTGTAACTGCATTTAGGCTAATTAACTATGACATTAAACTACTGTATTTACACATTTTAAAATTCTTATAATCTATAAGGAATATGCATATACACTTACATACTAAAATAATGTAATATAAAAGTAACTTTTTTTTTTTTTACTTCTAGTAATCATTCTAGTTCTGTGAAAAATGTCATTGGCAATTTGATAGGGATCACATTGAGTCTGTATATTGCATTTGGTAGTATATTCATTTTCACAATACTGATTCTTCCTACCCAGGAACATGGAATATCTCTCCATATGTTTATGTCATCTTTGATTTCTTTCACTAGTTTCTTATAATTATCTGTGTACAGTTATCTTGTCTTAGATAAGTTTATTCATAGATATTTAATTCTTTTTGTTGCAATGGTGAATGAGATTGATTCCTTAATTTCTCTTTCTGATTTTTCATTGTTAGCATATAGAAATGCAAGTGATTTCTGTGTATCGATTTTGTATTCTGCAACTTTTCTAAATTCACTGATTAGCTCCAGCAATTTTCTGATACTATCTTTAGGGTTTAATATATACAATATCATGTCACCTACAAACAGTGAGAGCTTTGCTTCTTCTTTTCCAATCTGGATTCCTTTTATTTCTTTTTCTTTTCTGACTGCTATAGCTATGATGTCCAGAACTAGTTGAATAATAGTGGGGAAAGTGGACACCCTTGTCTTGTTCCTGATCTTAGGGAGAATGCTTTCAGTTTATCACCATTGAGAATAATGTTTGCTATAGGCTTACCATATATGGAATTTACTATGTTGAGGTAGTTCCTTCTATGCCCATCTTTTGAAGAGTTTTAATCATAAATGGGTCCTGAATTTTGTCAAAAGTTTTTTCTGCATCTATTTAGATGATCATATGGTTTTCATCTTTTAATTTATTAATATGGTATATCACATTAATTGACTTGCATATATTGAAGAATCTTTGCGTTCCTGGAAAAAACCCAATTTGATTATGGTGTATAAGCTTTTTGATGTGTTACTGAATTCCACTTGCTAAAATTTTGTCAATGATTTTTGCATCAATGTTCATCAGTGGTGGCCTGTAGTTTTCTTTTCTTGTGTTATCTTTGTCTGGTTTTTGTATCAGGGTGATGGTGGCCTCTTAGAATGAGTTTGGAAGTATTCCTTCCTCTGCAATTTTTTGAAAGATTTTTAGAAGGATAGACATTACCTTTTTCCTAATGTTTGATAAAATTCTTCTGTGAAGCCATCTGGTCCTGGGCTTCTGATTTTTTGGGAGATTTTGATCACAGCTTCAATTTCAGTACTTGTAATTGGGTTGTTCATAATTTCTACTTCTTCCTGGTTCAATCTTGGAAGATTGAACTTGTCTAAGAATCTTTCCATTTCTTCCAGGTTATCCATTTTATTGCCATATAGTTTTTCTTAATAGTCTCTTATAATCCTTTGTATTTCTGCATTGTCTTGTAATCCCTCCTTTTTTATTTCTAATTTTGTGGATTTGATCTTATTTTTTTCTTGATGGGTCTGGCCAAAGGTTTGTCAATTTTGTTTATCTTCTCAAAGAACCAGCTTTTAGTTTTATTAATATTTACTATTGTTTCATTTATTTTTCATTTATTTCTGCTCAGATCTTTATCATTTCTTTCCTTTCATTAATTTTGCTGTTGTTGTTCTTCTTCTTCTTCTTTTCCCAGTTGTTTTGGGTGTAAAGTTAGGTAGTCTGTTCAATGTTTTTCTTGTTTCTTGAGGTAGGATTGTATTGCTATAAACTTTCCTCTTACGACTGCTTTTGCTGCATCCCATAGGTTTTGAATTGTCATGTTTTCATTGTCATTTGTTTCTAGAAATTTTTTGATTTCCCTTTTGATTTCTTCAGTAACCTGTTGATTATTTAGAAATGTATTGTTTAATCTCCATGTGTTTGTGTTTTTTACAGTTTTTTTCTTGTAATTGATATCTAGTCTCATAGTGTTGTGGTTGGAGAAGTTGCTTGATATGATTTCAATTTTCTTAAATTTACTGAGATTTGATCTGTGACTCAAGATGTAGTCTATCCTAGAGAATGTTCCATTTGCACTTGAGAAGAAGGTGTATTCTTCTGTATTTGAATGGAATGTCCTGAAGATATCAATGAGATCCATCTCGTATAATGTATCATTTAAGACTTGTGTTTCCTTATTAATTTTCTGTTTTGATGATCTGTTCATTGGTGTGAGTGGGGTATTAAAGTCTCCTATTATTATTGTGCTACTGTCAATTTCTCCTTTTATGTCGGCTAGTATTTATGTACTGAGGTGCTCCTATGTTGGGTGCATAGATATTTACAATTGTTATGTCTTCCTCTTGGATTGAACCCTTGATCATTATGTAGTGTCCTTCCTGATCTCTTATAATCATCTTTATTTTAAGGTCTATTTTGTCTGATATGACGATTGCCACTACAGCTCTTTTGCTTCCTATTTGCATGGAATATATTTTTCCATCCTCTCACTTTCAGTCTACATGTGTCTTTAGGTCTGAAGTGGGTTTCCTGTAGACAGAATATATATGGATTTTGTTTTGTGTCTATTCAACCAGTCTGTGTCTTTTGCTTGGAGTATTTAATATATTTATATTTAAAGTAATTATTGATATATATGTTCCTATTGCCATTTTCTTAATTGTTTGGGGTTGATTTTGTAGATCTTTTTCTTCTCTTGTATTTTTTGACTACATAGTCCCTTTAACATTTGTTTTAAAGCTGGTTTGGTGGTACTGAAATCTCTTAACTTTTGCTTACCTGAAAAGCTTTTTATTTCTCCATCAATTTTGAATGGGATCCTTGCCAGGTACAGTAGTCTTGGTTGTAGATTTTTCCTTTTCAGTACTTTAAATATATCTGGCCGTTCCCTTCTGGCCTGCAGGGTTTCTGCTGAAAGATCAGCTGTTAAACATGGGGTTTCCTTTGTACGTTACTTGCTGCTTTTCCCTTGCTGCTTTTAATATTCTTTCTTTGTGTTTAGTCTTTGTTAGTTTGATTAGTATGTGTTTTGGTGTGTTTCTCCTTGGGTTTATCCTGTATGGGATTCTTTGTGCCTCTTGGATTTCATTGACTATTTCCTTTTCCATGTTGGGGAAATTTTCAACTATAATCTCCTCAAAAATTTTCTCATACACTTTCTTTTTCTCTTCTTCTTCTGGGACACCTAAAATTCAAATGTTGGTGTGTTTGATATTGTCCCAGAGGTTTCTGAGACTATCCTCATTTCTTTTCACTTTTTTTACTTTATTATGCTCTTCAGAAGTTATTTCCACCATTTTACTTTCTAGCTCACTGATTCATTCTTCTGCTTCAGATAATCTGCTATTGATTCCTTCCAGAGTATTTTTACTCTCAGTAAATGTGGTGTTTGTCTCCGTATGCTTATTCTTTAATTCTTCTATTGTTAATTGATTCTTGCATTTTCTTCCATTTTGTTTTCAAGATTTTTGATCATCTTTACTAGCATTACTCTGAATTCTTTTTCAGGTAGTTTGCCTATTACCTCTTCATTTATTTGGACTTCTGTGTTTCTAATTTGTTCCTTCATTTGTGTAGTATTTCTCTGCCTTTTTTATTTTATTTTTTTAACGTATTGTGTTTGAGGTCTCCTTTTCCCAGGCTTCAGGGTTGAATTCTTTCTTCCTTTTGGTTTCTGCCCTAATGGCAACCCACTCCAGTATTCTTGCCTGGAGAATCCCACGGACGGAGGAGCCTAGTAGGCTACAGTCCATGGGGTTGCAAAGACTCAGACAGGACTGAGCGGCTTCACTCACTCAAAGTTGATCCAGTGGTTTTTGTGAACTTCCTATAGGGTGAGGTTTTTTTTTTGTTCTTTTGTTTTTCCTCTGATAGGCAAGGCTGAGTGAGGTGGTAATCCTGTCCTCTGATGATTGGTTTGTACTTTTTTTTTTTTTTTTCCCCATTTATTTTTATTAGTTGGAGGCTAATTACTTTACAGCATTGCAGTGGTTTTTGTCATACATTGAATTAGCCATGGATTTACATGTATTCCCCATCCCGGTCCCCCCTCCCACCTCCCTCTCCACCCCATCCCTCTGGGTCCTCCCGGTGCACCAGGCCTGAGCACTTGTCTCATGCATCCAACCTGGGCTGGTGATCTGTTTCACCCTAGATATACATGTTTCGATGCTGTTCTCTTGAAACATCCCACCGCCGGGTTCTCCCATAGAGTCCACAAGTCTGTTCTATACATCTGAGTCTCTTTTTCTTTTTTTGCATATAGGGTTATCGTTACCATCTTTCTAAATTCCATATATATGTGTTAGTATACTGTAATGGTCTTTATCTTTCTGGCTTACTTCGCTCTGTATAATGGGCTCCAGTTTCACCCATCTCATTAGAACTGATTCAAATGAATTCTTTTTAACAGCTGAGTAATATTCCATGGTGTATATGTACCACAGCTTCCTCATCCATTCATCTGCTGATGGGCATCTAGGTTGCTTCCATGTCCTGGCAATTATAAACAGTGCTGCGATGAACATTGGGGTGCACGTGTCTCTTTCAGATCTGGTTTCCTTGGTGTGTATGCCCAGAAGTGGTATTGCTGGGTCATATGGCAGTTCTATTTCCAGTTTTTTAAGAAATCTCCACACTGTTTTCCATAGCGGCTGTACTAGTTTGCATTCCCACCAACAGTGTAAGAGGGCTCCCTTTTCTCTACACCCTCTCCAGCATTTATTGCTTATAGACTTTTGGATAGCAGCCATCCTGACTGGCGTGTAATGGTACCTCATTGTGGTTTTGATTTGCATTTCTCTGATAATGAGTGATATTGAGCATCTTTTCATGTGTTTTTTAGCCATCCGTATGTCTTCCTTGGAGAAATGTCTGTTTTGTTTTGTTTGTTGTTTAGATGAGCCTGTACAGTGTGCTACTTGTAGCTGATTGATGCAGGACCTTGTATTCAAACGGTTTCCTTTCTGTGAGTTCTCACTATTTGATGCTCCCTAGGGTTAGTTCTCTGGTGGTCTAGGGTCTTGAGTCAGTGATCCCACTTCAAAGGCTCAGGGCTTGCTCTCTGGTCAGAACAAAGATTCCACTAGTGGTCTGCTATGGCATTAAGTGAGATTAAAACAAATACCCAAAAAGGAGAAATCAAAGATGAACCCCAGACAAATGGCAGGTACAAAATCAGGCAGATAATACTTAAAGCAATAGAATATACACATATACACATACACCCATAAGTAAAGTCAAAAGAGTCCAACAAAAATACAGTAGATTGACCTGGCAAACAAAAGAAATCAAGAATTATATTTACCAGTTAAGCACAAAACTAGCTAAAGTACAGACTGGAAAACAAAATTAAAGGAAGGTGCCAAGTGGGGAATAAAGCAATGAAAACAAAACTAAGAAATGTGTTGAGAGGAAAGGAAGGAAAGAAAAGAAAGCAAGAATATATATGCAAAGTTAAATAGAGGTAGATGAAGATTTATATACATTAAAGATTAACTGCAAGGGGGAAAGAACTGTAGGAAAGGCAAGCAAAGGAATAAATGTAGAAAATGTTTAATAGGTTTAAAAATTAATAATTAAAATTATTAAAAAAGGGAAAAAAAGGAAGAAAGAAAAAAAAGAAAAAAAGGAAAACTCCACATAACTGCAAAAGTCCAACACAGAGGCAGAGGTTTATAACAACAATAAAATGTGTGACTGAATATACACATATAAAAATACACCCATAAGCAAAATCAAAACAGTCCAACAAAACTAAAGTACAATAGATTGACCCAGTGAACAAAGGAAACCAAAAATTATATCTACTAGTTAAGAACAAAACTAACTAAAGCACAAACTGGAAAACAAAACCAAAGCAAGGTGCCATTTGGGAAACAAAGCAATGAAAATAAAACTAACAAATATTTTGAGAGGAAAGGAAAGAAAGAGAAGAAAGAAAGAATAGATATGCAAAGTTAAATAGGGGTAGATAAAGAAAATTTATATATATTAAAGATTAACTGCAAGGGGAAAAGAATAGTAGGAAAAGCAAAGGAATAATTGTAGAAAAAATAATAACAGGTTTAGAAAACTTAAAAGGAAAATTAGAAAAAGAGAAAAGGAAAAAAAAGGAGAACTCCACAGAACTACAAAAGTCCAACATAGAAACAGAGGTTTATAACAACAATAAAAAATGTGACTGAGAGGGAAAAAAAAATCTCAAAAGATTAATTAGATTCCATAATGCCAATAAAGTCGACAGCTACAACAGAGGGGGCCAAAAAGGAAAAAAAAAAAAAAAAACCCAAAGAATCTACATAGCAAATCAAAACATAAGAATAGAAATGTTTATCTGGAGTCACTGCTGCCACAGTCCTTTCCCTCGCTGGGAGTCACAGTCCACCTCGACCCCCCAGGACGCCCTCCAACACTGTGCTGATCTCTGGGTCTGTTGCGGGGGCAGCTCAGATCCTAGTCTGGTCCTCCTCCTGTCTGTTCTTGCCTCCAGTGTCCACGGCTATCAGAGCGAGTGAGTTTTCTTTTGTGGGAGCTCTCAGTGGCCTTTTATATATTCCATAGACGCAGAGTCTGCCTAGTTGATCGTGTGGATTTAATCTGCAGCTGGTACAGCTGGTGGGAAGCTTTTGGGTCTTCTTCCTTAGCCACATGCCCCTGGGTTTCCATTGTGGTTTTATTTCCACCTCTGCATGCGGGTCATCCACTGGGGTCTGCTCCTGTGGCTGCCTTGGAGGACTTGGGTCTGCCCCTGTGAGGGCCAGATGGGGAGGTGGTGCAGCTGCTTGGGTCGCCGGGGTTCTGGCAGCACCAGGTACTCAGGGGAGTTGGCGGCCCGGGCAGCAGGAAATGTAGTGCTCTAGAAGGGTATGGCAGCCAATATTGGCCAATACACTATGGCACTCTTGCCTGGAGAAACCCCCCGACAGAAAAGCCTGGGAGGCCACAATCTACAAGGTCGCATAGAGATGGCCATGACCCTGTGTGCATAGACGCAACACTTTTTTGCGGGTGGCAGCTCTGCCCCAGTGAGAGTGAGCGTGAAGCTGGCGCAGCTGCTTGGCTTGCGCGGACCCTGGCGGCACAAACTGCGCAGGCACACGGACTGCCCCTGCCCCAGGGGTTACGGCCCTATCAGTCTTTCCCCGAGCCTCTTGTAGGAGGTGATCAGAAGGCCTCTTGGGCCAGTCTTTCTCCTTCGCTCCACCCATTCGGGCACTTAGAGGGCTCCCTTGCCTGGGGTCCTTCTCTGTTGCTGGGTGCATCAGGCACGTAGGGGGCCCCCCTGGCAGGGGTCCTACTCTGTAGATCGGCACATCAGGCACTTAAAGGAGCACCCTGGGTGGGGTCCTACCATGCAGTTCAGTGGGTCAGGCATTTGATGGGGCAGCCTCGCTATTATTCAGCTGCCAATGCTAGTGTGTGGGGAGAGACAGGCTGTGGTGATGGCTCCAACCCCTACGCGTGACTCAGCACTATCGCCTTCTTCCATGGCTGCCCGGCTTTCCTCCACAGGCGTTTCCCACAACAATCTCCTCCCTCACATCCTCTGGATCCATCTCTCCATGGTCAACAGCAGCCCTCGCCCTGGGATTGCTCCATAATCCCTAAATTCCAGCTCCCGGCCTCTGCACCTTCCAGGGGACCTGCATCCCTGTCCCGGGAGTGTATGGCTGGGGCAAGGACTGGTTGATTCTTATTCCATTTAGGCTGCCACAGATCAGCTGTTTCACTCCCAGCCTTAAATGTTTCTCCTCTGATTCAGACAATTGCCCCGATGTGGGGATCAGATCTCTGCTTCAGTTTCCCGACCTGCTGAGGGCAGGTCCAGTCCTACGAAAACTCCTCTGTTTTACCCCCTAGTTCCCCCATCCTATCGAGTCTTGCGTGGTTCTATATATTCTTTTCTGCTGGTCAGGTACTCCTGTTCACTCTCAGCTGCTGTTCTGCATACGCTTCTGTATCTGAAGGTGTATCCTGATGTATCCATGGAGAGAGATGTACTCCACGTCCACCTATTCCACGGCCATCTTGTTTTCAGTCACACTAGTTTTAAAAAGTAACTTTCTTGTCCTTTTTCCTTCAAACTGAATATTCTTTCATTTTTTTCCCCCATATCACAAAGTTGTGATTTCAAACTCCTTTAGGCATCATTGGTTTTTCAGATGTACAGAACAAGCTTCAATGAAAACACCCTGAAATTTTTACCGTGAATGGTTTGGGGGCATAGTTCATGAAAATAGCTTTTCTAGTGCTTGACAGTGAAGCAAATGGAGCATCATTTCAAGAATCACTTTGCTGGTTCTTCAAAGTTTTACAAAAAGAAATATCAAGAACATAAACTTTAATTCAGATTTTAGTCAGGGCCAAAAAGCCATGAGTAAGATAAGGCACTTTTCTTTATGAATTTAGAGTGGAATATGACATACACGGAATAAAGATTGTCTCAGGATACTTCACCCCACCAGTTTCTTGTTTTAATTAAACTGTTCTTTAATCAAAATGTTGCAGATCTATTTTTATCTATACTGTTGTCAACTATCCATGTGTGTTAAATATTTTCAAATTATAAACTGAAAATAACTACTGGATTGGACAAAGTAATGAAGTCACAGGGGAGTTCTAATTTTTCAGATCACAGTATCAATGAGAGTAAATAAAACCAGTAAATTCTTAAGTTATGCTTTTATTCTTTTTTTCTTCAAGATTTTTTTTTTTTTTAATTTTGGAGGGGCAAGGGGTTACACTTAACTATCACATAAGTAGTAGCCCAGTGACTCAGTCACTATTTTCTTTTTATTTTCCACCTCTCATAGAAATGCCATTTCTACCCACTGAGGGAAATTGAAAACCAAATTGAAACCAAATTGGGAAACCATAAATAACATGAAAAAGACAACCTACTGACTGAGAGAAAATATTTGCAAATGATATGAACAAGTACTTAATTTCAAAAATATCCAAACTCAATCAAAAAATGGGCAAAAGACCTACATAGACATAACTTCAAAGAAGACATACAGATGGCCAACAAATACATGAAAAGATGCTCAATATCACTAATTTTCTGAGAAATGCAAATCAAAACTATAATGAGGTATCACACACCCTCAAGAAGAAAATAGTAACCCACTCCAGTATTCTTGCCTGGGAAATACCTTGGACAGAGGAGCTTGGTGAGCTACAGTCCAATAGGTCACAAAAGAGTTAGACACAATATAATGACCAAATAATAACATATAAAATAGATAAAAAATAAGGGTTACTCTATAGCACAGTGAACTACCTATAATGATTTATAACAGAGAATCATCTGAAAAAGTATGTGGCTGGGTCACTTTGCTATACACCTTTAACCTAATACTGTAAATTAACTATATTTCAATGACAACTAAAAAAAAAAATAAAAAGGAAACAAATAATTTAAGTCAAATTCAAATTTGTAATATACATTTTCTGACAAACAAAAGAGTTTGAAGGTTCTTCTTCTTCTTTTTTTTTTTTTAAGTCACTGTAGAACAGATAAGACCAATGGGAAAGCATCGTTGAAACAGATACAGGACACAAACCTCCTTTTCTTTTTCCAACCCTGCCTGACAAAATCCTTGAATCAAGACAGAGGTGCAGAGAAGCTTCGCACTGTCTACCTATATTGCAGATAGAAAGTAAAATAAATATCAAGCATTTCAAAAGTTTGTTAAAGCATGACTTCTTTATCAAGAGAATGACAGAAACTAAGACAACTGCTAATGATACTAGTAAATCCAATTAAAAAAATATCCCATCACATGCAGAAGTGTTTGCGCACAGGAGCTTGAGCAATATGCTTGAAAAATAGAAATCTACTTATGTTAGACAAATAATATTCCTTTAACAAAAAAAAGATGTGTAAGTTATTTAATGAGTAGACCCTATAATTACTATATATCACTTGCAGTTTTTGTATGTAAGAATATTTACGCTAATTATATACTATTTTCTTCTAAATATGTATTAGGTCTTTCTCAATAACACTTATGCTTTCCTGTGTTCATTCAGTTAAGAGTTAGGGAAGCCTTCTCTGTGTGGTTGATCACTGAGATCTGAATTGAATGGTCGGGCAATTCTTACCTTGTTGCCCAGAGTGGCTATAAGAAATGCTCTTATACAGAGAGCAATGTTTAACTAGACTACTGTCTAAATGAGTTCCAAATAACACTTGGCACTTTCATTGTCAGTGGCTACCATCAGACCAATCTCTTTATAGTTGTAACAGCAATGCTCAAGACAGCTCATTGAAAACAGTTCCATGAAAATGAAGAAAGGAGGAAAGAAAAGAAGCAGGAAGGAGAAGGGGAGTTGGGTGGAATAATTAAAGAAAAAAAACATGGTAAAATAGCCATAAGTCAGGAACTCTTGGCTGTGGTCCAAATCATGCCATTTAGATACTGGGTAAATTACCTAAACTTTCTTTAATCTCTAGTTTGAAGGATGTACACTATAGAGTCACCAAGATTCTTTCCAGCTTTAAGAATATTTTCTCATAATAAAAAATAACTTTGATGATTGAATGTTTATTCATCTAAATATTTTTATCATGAAGAATATAAATATTCAATCACTATGTTGAAATGTGTACATTCAAGGAACCTCCATAAAGAGTATAATCAATTATTTCAAATCCTCACATATTCTTTAAAATGCTCATAAAACTCAAATCAAGAAATATAATAACCTCCACTCTTAAATGGACTTCCCTGGAAGCTGCCAAGGCAAGAGACATGGGTTCAGTCCCTGGGTCAGGAAGATCCTCTTGGAGAAGGAAATGGCAACATATTCCAGTATTCTTGCCATGGAAATCCCATGGGCAGAGTACGGCAGGCTATAGTCCGTGCGGTCATAAAAACTGGACATGACTTAGTGACTAAGCCACTCTAAAATAACTGACAGTAGGACAAAATTGTGACACTCTTTAAACCTCTTCCAATTGTTCCAATCAACCCTGAAATCACTGATTCCAAGTAGCTATATTTAGTTGTAGACAATACAATACTAAGTAATTTCTGTAAAATGGTTGAAACAGAAACCCAGCCACACTTTGATTACTCACTGTCCCATGGTCTGAATTTGTGGTTGCACTTTGTTCTTTACACAGAAAAACCACATTTGAAAAAGTCATGCAAAGGAAGACTGGGTACCAATTCTATCACAAAGACAATTTATAAACTACCCATTTGCACTCGGTTTGTCAAGCACATATTATTTGCTTCAAATTCCATTTTTTGAAGGATAAGCTAATTTGCTAGTAAACCAGACATTCTTTAACTATTTATCAACTTTAGGATGCCTTACTCAAATGTGCCTCATGTACCTCCATTTCACTTACTTCTTGTACACAATTTTTCAACATGTCATAGTAACAGAATTCATAGGAAGAATTATCTTGCAAATGCCAACGCATTTATTATCCATGATCAAGTTATTCTCCAAAACAGTCAAGTGTTTGGGATTTATGCATTCTAAAATATTTTACTTCTACCAAAACATTCTCTCAAAGAGGAAGATGCATTAAGAAAAGAAGTGCCAAAAAAAAGAAAAGAAGTGTCTTTCCAACTGCATAATTATTCTTTACTAATATTGTTGCATGTGAATTTTACTCTGAAAATCTTTTCTGTGTCTGCCTATGGATGTTTAAGAATATTTTATTTAACATTCATCAAGCATAAGTAAATGTTCTTGATAATATAAGCCATTATACTTCACTTCATTTTTACTATTTTGCATTCACTTGTACAAAGCAGTCAGACAGGTTATGTTTCCATTTTTGTTGAAATTGAAGATAACTCATGGGAGGTTTATATATTAACATAATATGTCATTTGCATCAGCTATTCCATTGGAGTTTTCAACCAAAGCTGAATCAATTAAAATAGATAAATCTCTAATAAAGTATAACTCTAGAATTTCATCACTCATTCCCTAGAGAATGAGCAAAGATACCTGAGGCCAAATTTACTTAATTGTTCAACCATAAAGGCATGTGTTTAATCACAGACTTCATCAAAAAAATTCCCGACAGTTTTAATTAATTAGCTTCATTCCTCATTCATTCATAGACTTGAAAATATTTTACATCCATTATCTTAGGTAAAAAGCTATCATTTATTTATTTATTATTTATTTAGTTGTTTGTTTTTAAGTTGCAGGATGTCATAGAAACAGACTACCACAGGGGATGGAAGGTGAATCCAGATCTATAGCAGTTATCCAGAGCTGAGTGTTTCATTCACAGCTTCACTGTAGAAATTTTATCAGAAAGAATTAAATTAAATCTGATTCAATGATATCCATGATTATACCCTGCATTTTCTCTTTTCTGAATTATAAAATTATGCCTATTTGATATCCATCTGGTCGATTATATCAAATATCATTTGCATATTAAAAGCAAATTGTAAAAAAAAAATCCAAAATAAAAACAGTTTGTAGCCAACAAATTAACTGTCTCAAAATCAACTGTTATGTATCTGTGACTTGTATACCTCAAAAAAGAAAACAGACTGACATGGGAAATACACACGCACAGACACCGATTTCTTCCTGTGTAATCCTGGGCAAGTTACTCAATCTCATTGTGAGACAAAGCTTTTTAAACATGCCTATACACTCTAGGATGACTAAATTAATGCCATTAGAAATTTTAATGATGTCTTTATGTAAAGTTAATCTAGGGTAACATTATGATTCTGTGGGTGTAATGGGTAAAAAAGAGAAGGAAATTCAGGAAAGAGTACAGTGGTCTCTTCGAAAACCGGGTATTTACCAAGATCTGATTCCATGACTCCCAGCACTTAACAAAATCCACAGATGTGACTCATGTTCTTATAAAAATGACACAGTAGAGTGGGAGGATGTGGAAGGTTCTCAAATGTATATTCTTCTATAGCATTCAGCTGAGGTAGAAATGACCGACACACATACCTTCCCCTCAGGTTAGGAAACTGGTAACTGCTACTAGCCACATTGCCAACAGGGAAACAATGTTTCTGAGATGGATAGAGAAATTGACCCTTCATAACATTATCTGTGTCCCCAGGATGAGCAAATAGGCCTTTTTTCCCCTTAAGTTTCAGGTCATGAGAACAAAGTCTTTATTTTTCTCCTGTAAAATAGAATGATAAAATAACAGAAAGATGAATGTGAAGTAATCTTGTATATACAGGTATTAGGCAAGCCAGCTGCTAAAACAAATTTATTGTTTGTATATTTGATAATTTATTCTTTGGACCCTATTCTTTGGCCTAACTTCTCAGAATGTCTTCGTTACCTCTTGGAACTTTATCTCCTATGCTTCACTTTATTAAGGTATTGCCTTTAAAAAAGTAACTTAGAAAGAGCATCCTGTTAGAGGTTGACAAGACCAAAGACAAAAGTGCATTCATATTTAACTAATTCAATCTATTCCAAACAGTTTACCCATCCTTTATTTTCACAATATGCACTGTGCTATACTTAGTCACTCAGTTGTGTCCAACTTTTTGGACCCCATGGACTATAGCTCACCAGGCTCCTCTGTCCATGCGGATTCTCCAGGCAAGACTACTGGAGATGGTTGCCATGCCTTCCTCCAGGGGATCTTCCCAACCCAGGGATGTAAAACCCAGGTCTCTGCATTGCAGGCAGATTCCTTACCTACTGAGCCACCAGGGAAACCCGAGAATACTGGAGTGGGTAGCGTTTATCTTCTCCAGGGGATCTTCCCAAGCCAGGAATCAAACCAGAGTGTCCTGCATTGCAGGTGGAATCTTTACCAGCTGAGCTATCAGGGAAGCCCTTCCACTATACACACACATACACACACACACACACACACACACACACGTATTTCTAAAAACAATTATAAATGCATATACCTGTCTTCCAGGTTGTGTAATAATTATTTTCATACATTTTACTCAATAGTTCTAAATTACTAAGTTTAGTAGGTATTTTGGACAACAGGATTTCATTTTTACGGTTCTTGGGCACTGGAATACTTGCTTCCTTCTCTATGATAAAGGTAAAGATTTTGAAAAAATTCACTTCCAGAGCATTTCCCAGCCTTCCTTGCCGAAGAGTGATGTATGGCAACTGAATGGATGAATGAAAGTGATCTGTGCCACTTTTGCTCTTGGAATCCTTGTGCAATGTCCCTGGGCATAGCCAGACACAGAAGACTCCAAGGTCCTTAAGGAAAGTGGAGCTAGAAAGTGGAAGGAAATTGAGTCTTTAAAGAAGCATCTTCTAATCAGAAATAATTGCTTTAGACTTGACTTGGGTTTTGCTATTGGCTCAGTGGGTAAAGAATTCACATGCAATGACAGAGACACAGAAGACATGGTTGAATCCCAGGGTTGGGAGATCCCTTGAGGAGGAAATAGCAACCCACTCCAGTATTCTTGCCTGAAAAACCACAGGGACAGAGGAGCCAGGTGGGCTACAGTCCATGGGGTCACAAAGAGTCAGACATAACTAAGTGACTAAGCATGCAAGCATGTGCTAAATCACTGGAATTTCAATGTTGATCTGCTAGCGCACTTCATATTGTTTGTCCTAAGTAATGCCTATCTCAACCAACTACACCTCTGGTGACCTCAGGACACTTCAACTGCCTGAACTGCTGAACATCAAGGTGTTTTATAACTTCACGAAAGAGTCATTTCATCATCTTGTGCAAACCTGGATTAAAGTGAATGAGTTTTACAGCATTTTCCTTACCAATTTAGCCTTTGAATAGTATTTTTTCTCTACTAAAACTTCTAACATCAGAAAATCATCTAACATCACTCTTAGAATTTTACTGGATATCAAAAAAAGAAAAATAAAAAGTGAAACAAAGTTTTAAGACTAGGTTTGATTTCTAGGTCTTGGTAAACATGAGTGTTTCAGAATTTTAAGGTTTTGCATAACAATAACAATGTAAATATTTATACCAACAACTCCCTGTTTCCTAACCAGCACCACAGAGGCACAACAGACCAAAACGAACAAACAAGCAAACATACAAACAACCTCTCTCTGTAGTATATGAGTATCTCCAAGGCACAAAACCAGAAGATATGTCTATAAATAGTGGGATTTTTGAAATTGTTAGATATGCATTCAAGATAGGATTTAGAAAACGGAAATGGAGATATAAGATGATTATCTGAAAAAAATGGTAAGAGTTATCAAATTTGCTCTGACTAAAATAAATAAATTGCCTCTAAACAATCTGCATATCAAGTTTTCTTGATATATCTTGTATATATATATTGTATATCTGTATATATGTAGTTTCATCTATTTGTACCCACATTGTTACTGGATGTATAATATAAGTTCAAAAGATTTTATAACTGTACTAAAAAAAGCATGATTTTTCAGTTTTCTTTCCTGGACTAGTCTAGACTTTAGTTCTCCTACTTTTGACAAAATTATGCTTCTGACAATTCTTAAAGTTATTTAAGATTATGTTAATTTTAAAGGACATTATTTATTTTAAAAAATATTTTCACATCTTCTTTCTTTTAGGTCATTTTATCAGGTTTAGGTAGCCAAGAGAGGAAAAGTAGGAGTTAATTATCTGAAAAAAGTCCAGTTTCCCTTCTAAAATTCACATTATATTATTTTATTATATTCAAGGAAATGTACAACTATTTATTTACTTTTAAATTGATGTCTCCCTTCACAATAACACACGCTCCATGAAAGAAGAGACTTTATTTACCTGTTCACCCCCAATCCTTAATACCTACAAATATGTCTGTCTCAATAATATTTATTAACTGGAATATCAAATGATTTAGAAATTTTTTTGCACTGCACATTCACCATGTAATTACAGGTACTCCAGTTTCTTTCCCAATCACAACTCTCAAATCAGTTCTGTATTAGTGTCCTTTTAATATGTTTTGATAGTATTTCCAATTAGGAAAAGCTGCAAACCCCACAGTACACTGGCAGTGAAGATTCTGCAACTTGACAAGGGCAAGTTTATTTAGAAGATTCCTGGACATTAAGCAATATAGTGATTGTTTTAAAATTTAAATGAAGTCTTATAGGTCATTAGACCTCTTATAGGTCTGGACAAGTACTTTATCCCTAGAATAAAAAGAGTTGAAACTTGCTCTTAGGGTAAAATTAATGTATCATTTACATGTATGCTAATCAAA